>NC_143019.1:119721562-119886562 GCF_055824585.1 Amblyomma mixtum | reverse complement strand
CGAGCTTCGTCTTCTTCAGCAGCGAACCGCGTGGCGCACGAGCTGCGTGCCGAACAGCCGCCGAGCGGCTATTGTTGTAGACGCGGCATTACCCTCCCTCTCGGAAAGAGCATCGGCCCGATGCTTTAACAAGAAAATAGGGAGAAAGAAGCAAAAAACAACAGAGTAACGCACAGCACTTAGTCACTGAATGTCTCGCGAAAAATAGGGCTTCATCCGCACTACATGAACAATCTCTGGTCTCTGCTGACGGCGAGTAGTCCGGGAAGCCCCATCAGGGAGGACTTCATAGGTTACGTCGCTTAGCTGACGGAGAACTCGGTAGGGGCCGAAATACTGCTTGAGCAGTTTTTCGGAAAGGCCACGGCGTCGAATGGGGGTCCATACCCACACTTTGTCGTCCGGGGCGAACGTCATCAGTCTGTGGCGGCGGTTGTAACGTCGGGCGTCACGGTCTTGTTGGTTCAGGATGCGCACTCTTGCAAGTTGTCGAGCTTCTTCTGCGCGAAGCGTGAACTCCTCGGCGCCAACGTCGGGGTCGCGGCCATCATGGGGCAGCATTGCTTCCAACATTGTCGACACTTCGCGGCCGTACAACAGACAGAAGGGCGTCCTCCGCGTGGTTTCCTGTTGAGCCGTGTTATACGCGAAAGTAATATATGGCAGGATATTGTCCCAAGATCGATGCTCAACGTCAACATACATGGACAGCATGTCGACGAGAGTTTTGTTGAGGCGCTCGGTCAGGCCATTCGTCTGGGGATGGTAGGCGGTTGTTTTCCTGTGAGTAGTGCCACTCAGCCGCATGAGGGATTCCAAGAGTTTGGCAGTGAAAGCGGTGCCTCTATCCGTGATAATTAGTGCTGGAGCGCCATGCCGGAGGACGATGCGTTCCACGAAAAATTTCGCAGCCTCGGCTGCTGTGCCGCGCTGGAGGGCCTTGGTTTCAGCGTAGCGCGTAAGGTAATCAGTAGCGACGATAATCCACCGGTTTCCCGAAGATGAAGTTGGAAAAGGGCCGAGAAGGTCCATGCCAACTTGCTCAAACGGGAGTCTGGGCACTTGAACGGGATGTAAAAGTCCAGCTGGCTTGACAGGGGGTGTTTTTCGTCGTTGACAATTACGGCACGTCCGCACATAGTGTCGTACAGTCGCCGCAAGCTTAGGCCAGTAATAGCTCTTTTTGATCCGAGCCAGAGTGCGGGCGTAGCCGAGGTGACCTGCGGTGGGCTCGTCGTGACACGCCTGCAAGATTTCTTCACGGAGATTCGCTGGAACGACGAGGAGGTAGTCGCTTCCGGTTGGAGAAAAGTTGGCTTTGTACAGCACGTTGTTGCGCAGACAAAAGGAGGACTGGGTTCTTGCGAAGGGCTGGGGAACCTCCTCGGTACGGGCTTCCAGGAAGTCGATGAGAGGTTTCAGCGCCGGGTCCTCACGTTGCTGACTGGAAATAGTCGCTGCGTCTACGGCTGCGATGAGAGGAAAGTCTGGTTCGTCGTCGTCGCGCGCAGCCTCGACTGGATATCTGGACAAGCAGTCGGCATCGTTGTGCTGGCGCCCTGATTTATAAACGATGGACATGTCAAACTCCTGAAGGCGTAAGCTCCAACGCGCAAGGCGGCCAGAGGGATCCCATAAGTTCGTCAACCAGCAAAGAGAGTGGTGGTCGGTTACAACTTGAAAATGCCGGCCGTACAGGTAAGGTCGAAATTTTGTCACAGCCCATACCACGGCAAGGCATTCTTTTTCGGTCGTGGAATAATTAGATTCGGCACGAAACAGAGTGCGGCTGGCGTATGCTATTACGCGCTCAGCGCCGTCCTGCCACTGGACGAGTACAGCACCGATACCCACGTTGCTGGCATCTGTGTGGACGAGAGTCTCCGCACGAGAATCGAAATGACCAAGGACAGGCGTGGTTTGCAAGCGTCGCCGTAATTCATCAAATGCCTGCTGCTGCTGTTCTGTCCACGTGAATGGGACGTCCTCTCTTGTAAGATGCGTCAACGGTGCAGCAAGTCGGGAAAAGTTGGCAATGAACCGCCGGTAATACGCGCAAAGGCCCAAAAAACGCCGGACCGTTTTCTTGTCCGAAGGAGTGGGAAAGTTGGCGACGGCAGCTGTTTTAGCAGGATCCGGCCGGACTCCACGATGGCTGACGACATGGCCCAGGAAAAGGAGCTCCTCATAACCAAAGTGGCATTTCTCGGGCTTCAACGTCAGGCCGGCAGATCGTATAGCCTGTAGCACGGTCAAGAGGCGCTGGAGGTGTTCTTCGAACGTTGGCGAAAATACAACAACGTCGTCCAGGTATACCAAGCACGTCTGCCATTTCAGGCCCGACAAAACAGCGTCCATCATTCTCTGAAATGTTGCTGGAGCTGAACACAAACCGAAAGGAAGGACCTTGAACTCATAAAGGCCATCAGGCGTCACGAACGCTGTCTTCTCGCGATCCCGCTCGTCAACTTCGATCTGCCAGTAACCACTTTTTAAGTCCAGCGAAGAAAAGTAGCGCGCGTGCCGCAACCGGTCAAGAGAGTCGTCAATGCGTGGTAACGGGTAGACGTCTTTCTTGGTAACCTGGTTAAGCTTCCGGTAGTCAACGCAAAATCGCAGACTACCATCCTTCTTCTTAACCAAAACCACAGGCGAAGCCCACGGGCTCCTCGACGGCTGAATAACACCATCCTGCAGCATCCCTTTGACTTGTTCAGCTATGGCTTCACGCTCCCGCAGTGAGACACGGTATGGGTTTTGCCGAATTGGTCGGGTACTGCAGTCCGTAATGATGCGGTGCTTAGCGAGAGGCGTCTGTTTGACTGCCGACGTAGACGAGAAACAGTCTTGGAACTGATGCAGTAGGCCGACTAGGCTCTCCCTATCGGCTGGGGTTAAGCCTGGGTTCACGTCGAGGATCAGCTGAGGTGTGCAAGAATTGGACGTTTCGCTCTGGAGGGCAAGGCAGTCGTTAATTTCGGCGATGGCCTCGAAGTATGCGACCGCAGTGCCCTTGGCGATGTGTTGCCGTTCGGTCCCGAAATTCGTTAGAAGGACATCTGCTAGGCCGTTCCGTAGCGTGACGATACCTCTGGCGATGCAGACCCCATGGGAGAGCACAAGCGCAGTGTTCTGTTCTGCTACGCCGTCAGCACTGCACAGGTCGTCACAAATGACGGTAACGAGGGCACAGGATCGCGGAGGGACGGTCACATCGGCGTCGATTATGCGCAGGGCCACTCTGCGTGGTTCGGTGTCGGCTGGAATCGTTCCAGGGGTCGAAAATGTTACCAGACGATCAGGAAGGTTTATGATAGCACCATGCTCACGCAAGAAGTCCATTCCGAGAATCAGGTCTTTGCAGCAGTGCGGCAGAACAACAAAAGTGCCAACAAAAGCAGAATTGGCAATGGTGACTCGAGCAGTGCATCTTCCGACAGGCGTCATGAGGTGACCGCCAGCAGTACGAATTTGAGGTCCATCCCAGGCTGTCTTTACCTTGCTGAGGCGATCCGCGAGGTGCTTGCTTATGATCGAAAAGTCCGCGCCTGTATCGACTAAAGCAGTCACTGGGTGCCCGTCAACGTGAATGCGGAGGTCGGCGCTAACTGCATCGGTGTCAGGGAAACTCGGGTTCACAGAATCGTGCTGCGGCGGCATCGGGATCTCGGCATCGCGCTCCGGCGGCGTTCGGGGGTCTTCGTTATATCCGCTGTCAGCAACCTTCCCCCCTGAGGTCGCCGCTTTCAGTTTCCCCGGCGTGGGCTTGGAGACCTGCCCCGCAGTCCATCTGAGAAAGGCTGGCGGCTGGGCGACGTGACGCGTGCGGGAGACGGAGATCGGGGTCGGCGGTTAGAGGTGGTGTCATGGGCAGCAAGGTACTCCTCTATTTCGTGGGGTCGCTCACCGAAACGGGGACAAGGAGCGTCACGTGGGAAACCCCGGAGGCCGATTTCACGGTATGGGCAACGGCGATACAGGTGGCCGGCTTCCCCGCAATGGTAACAGAGCGGCTGCTGATCAGAAGTGCGCCAAACAGCCGCCTTCCGGGCCGGTGGGCGCATGGCAGGTCCTCGCTGAGGCCGCTGGTAGAATGACGGTGGCGGAGCGGTTGACGGCGGCGGGTGGTACGGCAAGCGTTGCACAGGTGGCAACTCGGAACGGAGAGCCGCGGCGTAGCTCATGGGGCGTGGCTCCGGCATGACTGGAGGAGGCGGTGAAAATGCTTGACGAATCTCGTCGCGCACAACCTCGGTAAGAGCCGCAGCCGTCGGGTCAGACGAGACAAGGGTCAGTTTCTGCAGCTCTTCACGGACCACGGCGCGTATGAGCTCACGCAGCGACGCATTGTCGCTGGACACGCTCAAAGAAGCCGCACTGGCGCTTGGCTCACCGCACAAGGAGTCATTTCGGCGGTAGCGTTGATGCAAGGCCCGCTCAATGGCGGTCGCCTCTTTGATGAAGTCGGCTACCGTCTGCGGGGGATTCCGGACCAAACCAGCGAAGAGTTGGTCCTTCACACCTTGCATCAGGTGGCGGAGCTTCGCGGATTCCGCCATATCTGGGTCAGCGCGCCGACAAAGACGGGTCACGTCCTCGGCGAACATGGCAACTGTCTCATTAGGCTTTTGGACGCGAGCGTCCAGGAGGCGCCGCGCACGATCCCGGCGGTCCGTGCTAGCAAAGGTGTCCCGGACCTGCTGGCGGAAGGTATCCCAGCTTTGGAGATCGGCCTCCCTGTTCTCGAACCAAATCTTGGCTCCATCTTCGAGGGCGAAATACACGTTCCGCAGCTTCTGCGCAGGGCTCCATTGGTTGAAATCGGCAACCCGCTCAAACTGGTCAAGCCAGTCTTCAACGTCTTCGAAAGTGACGCCATGGAAGCTGGCTGGCACGCGGGGTTGCTGGAGCGTCAAGTGTGAAGCGCTAGCCTGAGCCATGGTGGTATGCTCACCAGGTCGATGAGTGCGTGCCTCTTGTGGGAGGAGACCAAACTCTGGGACCAGTCCCAGGAGGCGGCGGCTGCTGCGGTGAACGGGCGTGCAGACAAGGGGTAGCTGGTCAGGACTCGATGAGCGGCTGTCTGAAGAGGTGTTGGACATGGGACGTCGAGCCCGCAACCTCCACCAGTGTCACGTAGCAGTTGGTACAGGTAGCGCCGCGTCCAGACGGCAGAGGAACGCCAACACCGAGATGATGCCAGCGCGCACCGAGACGGCCAGGATGGAACGTCGAGCTTCGTCTTCTTCAGCAGCGAACCGCGTGGCGCACGAGCTGCGTGCCGAACAGCCGCCGAGCGGCTATTGTTGTAGACGCGGCAATATGTAACTGCAGATCTGCTTTTTTGTTGCGCATAGATCTGCAGTTCCACTGCCAAACTGTTATGGTTTTAGGATTGACCATTTTGCTGGGATAGATCGATTGGCGCCCCTTGAGCTGACGGGGGAAGCCGACGTAAAATTTCTTGTAAAATGGTGTCGATTACCCCGAACTTGTGATTTACATCCTGTATGTATTGTTCGAGTCTTTGTGATAAATTGTCAACTGTTTGTGTTACGTTATCGAGTTTCTGACTGTGCTCTTCCACGTTTTGTTCGAGTTTTGGGGCTCTATCCTCCAATCAGGGATTTCTAACAGCAGCTACTGCTCCTTTTTTGCGAGGTGTTTCTTCCTTGCTTACTATGCTTACTGGGGTTTCGAATGTTGCGGACACAGTAGTTTCCATTTCTGTAACTTCCTGCATGGCAAATGGCTTTGGAGGAGGGTCCTTAGATATGGCGGGTGCTTTTAGTTTACTGTTTTCCTGTTCTAAGTGTTTGATGCGGTCCGTAAGTATTTGAATGTGGTGGAGTGCCTGATCGAGTTTAGACTGTAATAACTGCAGCTCCGTCCCCTTTCCGTGAGAGGCCACTCCCGCCGAGCTCACCTGTTTCGGTCCGAGGCTCTGCGTCCGGCTGCTGGTGCCGCTGTCACTTCCACTGCGGCTGCTGCTGCGTCTACTGCGGCTGCTGCTGCGTCCGCTGTCCAAAGGCGGGAAGGAGCTCGAGCGGTCCTTCCTTTGGGTGGATGTTGAGTCGTTGCTGGTCCGGGATTTTGATCTTGACTGGTGCTCCGACGTTTTAGTGTGGGGTCGTAGAAATCTTTTCTTGCAGCTGTTATCGCCTGTGCGGTGCCTTTCTCCGCAGACAGTGCAGACTGGGTCGCAGATTTCTTCTTTGAGGTGCTGGTTGCCGCAGTACGGGCACCGTTGTTGTGGTGGCTCTGGACATACGTCTCTTCTGTGTCCGACTCTTCTGCAGTTCGTTCACGCCTCTACTTTTGGAATGAAGGGGTAGACCGGATACAGGACGCCGAAGTATATGATGCTATCTGGCAATTCGTCCGCGTCGAAGTGGAGCAGGAGGGACTTTGATGTTCTTCCCATGGTTCGTGCTTGGACGATTTCAGGGTTTCTTTTGCGAAGTTCTGTCATCATTACTTGCTTCAGTTTAGGAGACAGAGGAACGCCGCAACAATCAGTCCTCTCCCCCTTCTTATTCAATATAACCCTCATCAAAATGGCACACGCACTCGCAAAAATCCCAGACCTAGAACATTCTTTGTATGCGGACGATATCACCCTTTGGACCACCAAGGGGAGTATCTCCACGATACAAGATACGCTACAACAAGCGGCAGATGTAGTAGTAGAGGAGGCACAAGCCGCAGGACTTGTGTGTTCCCCCCAAAAATCTGAAGTCCTCATCCTACACCGAAAGCGTCAAAGGAAAAATAAAGCGCCTGAGATCAAAATCTACGCGGAAGGGGCAGCCATCCCAGAAGTGGAAACACTAAGAATCTTAGGAATGCTGATACAGTGAAACCAAAAAAACGACACGTTAATTAAGAAACTGAGAAACACTGTCAACCAAATCTCCTTCCACATCAGACGCATCGCGAATAGGCGAGGAGGAGTTAAAAGAAGCCGAGAACAGGAAACTAATACAAGCCTTCGTTCTTAGCAGAGTCAACTACACTACACCATACGTCACCCTCACAGTGAGAGAAAGAGACGACCTGGATTCTCTAATTAGACAGTCCTACAAAATTGCGCTCAACCTCCCTCGTCATACTCCAAATGAAAAACTCTTACAGTTAGGAATTCATAACATCTTAGCGGAAATGATAGAAGCACATCTCACCGCACAATATGAAAGACTATCAGGCACTGAAACGGGACGTTTCATCCTAAAGAAAGCAGGAATACAATATGACGGAATCCGTACACACACCTTGCCAATTCCAAGACACGTGCACGAACACTTAACAGTCCCTCTTCTGCCCAAAAACATGCATCCACACTACGATACGGACAGAAGAAATGCTAGGGCACAAAAACTTCACGAAAGATTTTCAGTTCAGAAAAACACGGCGCACGTGGATGTGGCAGAACATGCGGACAGAGACGCCTTTTCTCTGGCAGTTGTCGATCATCGATGTTCTCCCCTTGCATCGGCGACAATAGATAAAACAAAATTTCCGGAGGAGGCCGAAGAAGCTGCCATAGCTTTAGCCATTACCTCCACCACTGCCAAATACCTCATAAGTGACCCCAAAAGAGCAATTCGAAATTTTGCAAAAGGAAGGGCCCACTCAGCAGCCATCAAAATCTTACAAAAAATCTCCAATACCCGCCAGATAACGTCGATCTTGGTCCCCGCCCATTCGGATCATCCTGGAAACGAGGCGGCGCACCAATTTGCCCGATGATTCGTGGTTAACCGGGAGGTGCGCTACCCCGAGCTCAGGTCGGCCAATGAGCGAATGACAACCTACACAGAAATTACTACCAAACGCTTTCCAAGCAACAGGCGAAAGCCTGGCGTAAACTTCAAACTAAAACCTATCCAAATCCCCAATTGTGTAGCTTCTATTCGGATGGACTGTACTCAGACAAATGCAAAAATTGTGATGCCAAAGCCGATCTAAATCATATGATCTGGAACTGCCTGCAGTCCCTACCCGCGAGTCGCTTCATTATCGACTCTGATCATTGGGAGGCTCTATTGCTCAGCCCCGACCCGTGGACACAGATCAAGCTCCTCCAGCTGGCTGAAGACGCCGCCGCTGCCCAAGGGATAGCGGCCGCCGTTTAAGCGGGGGGGGGGGGGGGGGGCGACTTCGGGTCGCTCCTCTATATCCGCTGGAAATAAAGTTCCACCACCATTTCAAGAAAGAAAGACAGCTCTTCCCAGAACCACATAAATCCCTGAGTAAAACAGAACAAGTCAGTTCGCGGCAGCTCCAAACAGACACTTTCTTTAATCCGTACATGTACTCCATATGGTTCCCGGAGCAGTACAGCCCCGTCTGTTCTCTCTGTGGGCCCCAAATGCAGACACACCGCACATCCTGTACTCATGCACTCAAGACAAGCCATCGCACAGTCTGCAGCTCTCTACCCAATCTCAGTGGGAGGCCGCGCTGCTCAGCTCGGACCCGGAGGTTCAACTTCGAGCCACAGAGCGAGCCGAAGAGGTCGCCGAACGACATCGTCAGTCGGCCACCTGGCGTCCCGCCTAGAAGAGGAGCACACCGCGGGGAGGGGAACATCACCCCAATCCGCGCCTAAGACCTCTTCTTTAATAAAGTTTATCTCCTCCTCCTACCTCGCGCTAAAAGACCGCGCAATATGCAACGCATTCTTGGCTTAACCAAGCTAAGCCTGGGCATCTTTTTTTATTTATACCAACCAACCAATCAACGTGCTGCGTTCCGAACGGGTCCCGCTAAGCATTATTTTCATGTTTAACATTTTGTTCACCTATTACTTCCCGCCTGTGTCTTGGCCAATCTCCCGCAGTGGGTACGCGCCATTATTTAGAGAATAACAACAACAACAACAACAACAACTGCGTCCGCCGGAGCGGACGCTGCTGAAAAAACAGATAAACGGCCGAAGCCGCGCTCGCCGAAGCGAGGACAGATACACCGCCCGTTCAGCGTGACGCCTTGCCCATTGTAAACAGCTTTGAACGCAACGCATTTTAGAGCGCATTTTAGGAAAGGGAGATAGGTGGGAATGAAAGAGAAGAGAAAGAGAGAGAGAAAGACAGAGGTGCCGTAATGAAGGAAACGAAAATTGGATTTGTGGAAAGGAAGTTGCAGTAACTCTGTCATACATCTCGGTGGGCACCAGCAGCCCCGATTATGGGTCGCCAGTTCGAATTCCTGCCACAAGCTCTCTGATTAATCTGGTTTGGTTTGGTTTGGTTTATTGGAGTTTAACGTCCCGAAGCAACTCAGGCTATGAGGGACGCCGTAGTGAAGGGCTCCGGAAATTTCGACCAACTGGGGTTCTTTAACGTGCACTGACATCGCACAGTACACGGGCCTCTAGAATTTCGCCTTCATCTAGTGCAAGAAGAGACATCTGGGCTAGTTCGTACGGTGACATAACGAATAAAGAGCGCTAAATATATTGATAATGATAACATAATGAGGTTAGATTTCTTGAACAGGGCATGCGTAGGGGGTTCTCATGACATGATTTTTGGTTTTTGATGATTGTCGGGTTTTGGTGTGGCTTGGCTGGGATATATTCTGTCGTCTCCTCAATAATCATAAGTTGCGAGTCTTCGCTCGTCCTGTTTGCTTTTTGTTCCCGTATTTTGCGTTGTTTATTAGTTATGTTAACTAGTGAGTTTATGCTGCTCGAAACGCTGAATGATATTAAAGCATCAGTTTCAACTACGACGGCTTTTCGGCCGAACGAGCAGTATGCTGGTTTATTGGTTTATTGGGGTTTAACGTCCCAAAGCAACTCTGGCTATGAGGGACGCCGTAGTGATGCCTTCCGGAAATTTCGACCACCTGGGGTTCTTTAACGTGCACTCACATCGCACAGTACACGGGCGTCTGGAATTTCGCCTCCATCGAAATTCGGCCGCCGCGGCCGGGATCGAACCCGCGTCTTTCGGGCCAGCAGCCGAGCGCCGTATCCACTGAGACGCCGGTAGTCAATCTTCCACTTTCCATCAGGGCCAACATCAAGACTCTCCCTCTCCCCCTCAACCTGCATCCAACTCATCATCAAGATCGCAGAGAAGCTCGGGCCGCGTGACTCCTGCAGCGATATGCTGGCCGACTTGACGTGCTTTTCACAGACGCGGCATACCTTCCTACTCAGACAGCTGCAACAGCGGTTGCCACAGATGAGAACATGACTCTTCATGCCTCCTGCTCCGTACGCACTTCACATATCACTACAGCGGATGAAGTAGCTATTGCTCTCGCGCTTTCCACTTCTAAGGCTAAAGTAGTCATAAGTGACTGACAGCGTGCCGTTCTTAATTTTACTTATGGCCGTATTTCAGTCGAAGCGTTTCGCGTACTCGTATAAAATCCTCCTAAACACCTGACCCTCCTGATATGGGCTCCAGCCCACGTGGGTCTGATGGTAATGAGGGATCACATGAGCTAGCTCGAGGGCCCACTTTCCGAGCAGCTTATCATCCCCCCCCCCAACATGCCCGCCTCGGTCAGGAAGGACACAATATATCACTAAACGCAACCTGCTCCAGCACTATCGTCTTTCTCGCCAACTCTATCCAGGTCCGCACCAAGAACTTACATAGGCGGAGGCCGTCATATGGCGCCAACTCCAGTCGGACACTTTCCCCAATCCCAAAAGATTCCATAATATTGCCACGCGCCCAACGCGCCGGTGGTGGTGGTGGTGGTGGTGGTGAAAACATTTATTACGAATGAGCAGGAGGTATGTTTGGATCAGCCCGTAAGGGACCGATCCTTACAAACACTAGGTGGAGGTCCCTAGTATGGGACCCCAGTGGCGGTTGCCGCCGCCCGGGCGCGCCCGACTAAGGCTTGTTGGGCCTGTAAGTCGTGGCAGCCGAGCAGGGTCGCCTCCCAGTCCTCCCGGGTTGGGTTGGGGATGGGGGGAATAGCGGGGTTGGAGGGGCAGGCCCACACCATGTGATAAGTGTCAGAAGACACTGCACTACAGTGTGGGCAGCTGCCGCTAAAGGAGGGGTCAAAATGTTTTAGCGCTGCCGGGCACAGCAATGTATTGGTGAGAAGGCGGAGAAGGAGCCGCTCATCCGCCTTCTTAAGGCCTTTACATGGGCTAGGGTAAAGGCGATGACAATTTTGATACTATGTTGTAATATCTTTGAATGTATAGACCGGATTAAAATCGGGTTCCTGATCGGACGAGGAGGAGAAAACAGCCCGGTGAGAGAGCGCGCGGGCGGCTGCGTCTGCTGCCTCGTTTCCTGCCAACCCCTGATGAGCAGGGGCCCATATGAGGTAACGGTGTGCGGGGTCCGTATCCCGTATGCAATTTTGGTATATTCGATAGGCTAGGAAGGGAGTGCAGCCTTGTTCGACGTTACGACAGGCCCCTCGCGAGTCGGTGATTATGTATTTTGAATTGGAATGTGAGGCCGCGAGAGCAATCGCGACCTCTTCTGCTTGTGTTGCACTGCGGGCTCTGAAAGTTAGGCCGTTAACTGTGTTGCTGTTGTGAACTACCGCGGCCGTGTACCATCCCCCGTGGTGAGGGCCGGAGGCGTCCACGTAGTATACACCTGTTTTGTTGCCATAATATCGGGCTAGCGCTTCCGCTCGTGCCAGGCGCCGACCATTATGGTCTTCATGTGACATGTTTTGCTGGAAGAGGCCGCACGTGGAGGGCACGTCTCCACAGTTCCGGGATGCGAAACCTGTCTTCCATTGGAGGGGTGTGTTGGATATGGAGTCGAGCAAGAAGGCGGCGACCCGACTCCGTTAGCGTCAAGCGCGTGTACTGGTTTGTAAGGTGCGCCTCCCGGAGTTCCCGGAAAGTATTCACCACCCCAAGAGCCATAAGCCGGCTGTTTGAAGTAGTGATGGGGAGGTCAAGGGCACGTTTAACAATTTTGCGAAGGAAGACCTCAAGGGCGTCCTCCTCTTGTTTCCGTAGGTGGAGTAAGGAGTCGAATAGAGAATTCGACTGGTTACAAAGGCGTTTGCCAGCCGCAAGGCATCCTTACTTCGTAACCCTCCGCGTTTGTTGGAAACCCGGCGGACCATGCGGCCCACCTGGTCCCCCACCTTACGGAGTTTGGCCAATGTAGTGTCTGGCCGCCTGTGTTTGTGGATGTAGAGTCCGAGTACCCGTATCTCATCACTTTCGCGTATGGGACCACTCTCAAGAGAGAGAGATATTTTAGTTGTGCACTTCTGTGAGGGGCGGAGGTGCACAAATTCCGATTTTTGAGGGGCACATTGAAGACCGCAGCGGCGGGCGTAGCGGTCTACTATCGTCGCCGCTGTTTGCAGGCTGGTTTCAATGTCTCCTGTGCTGCCCTGCGTGGCCCACATAGTGATGTCATCGGCGTACAGGGCGTGCTGCACGCCGGCGACACCACTCAGCTGGGCCGGCAGGTGCATCATGGCCAGATTGAAGAGCAGCGGGGAAAGTACCGCGCCTTGAGGGGTTCCCCGCGTGCCGAGTAGGTAAGGACCATGGTCTCTATCTTGAATTCGAATGTAGGATTGACGATCTATTAAAAATTGGCTTATGTATTGGAATGTATTGAGGCCACAGTCGGTGTGACTTAGGTTAGTGAGTATGATCTCATGTGTTACATTGTCAAATGCCCCTTTAAGATCCAAGGCGAGTACTCCCGGTCATTATGGGGGCATTCGAGGGGGTCAATGACTTCCCGATTGAGTTGCAGGAGGACATCCTGTGCGGATCTGTGTGGGCGGAATCCGAACATGGTGCTCGCAAAGACTTGTTTGTTTTCAAGATATCTAGATAACCGATCCCGCACCATCGTCTCCATTAGTTTGCCCACACATGAGGTGAGAGAGATGGGGCGGAGGTTATCTGTGTCAATTGGTTTGCCAGCTTTAGGAATAAAAGTGACCAAAGCCGTTTTCCATTCGATTGGCAGGGGGGTGTCCCCGCGCCAAATCGCATTGACGTATTCCAGGAGGGACTGGTATGCCAAGTCGGGCAGGTTCGTCAAAAGCTTGACGGTGACCTTATCCCGTCCTGGCGCAGTGCCCCGTTTCATTTTGGCGAGAGCCGCCCGCAGATCATGGAGCTGGAAAGGTTGATCCAGCTCCGTGTTCTCTCTGCCTGCATAAGAGTACGCAGATCCACGGGGGTCTTGGGCTGTACACAGATACTGGTCCCGAAGTTTCTGTGCCAGTTGAGTCGTGTTGCCAGAAAAAGCGTGCAGGGCTCGGTGCAAATGTTTTTGTGTTTCGGTTCGCGTTTGTGTTGGGTCGATTAGGGCTCGAAAGAGACGCCACGTGTTTCGGCTGGACATTTGTCGCGCGGCCGTGTTGCATCTATCTACCCAGTTGTAGTCGGCGAGTTGGGCCGCGTGCTCTGCCGCTTTCTGGGTAAGCTCGGCAATTCGAGCTTTAAGCTTTCTATTGTGTTTCTGGCGTCGCCAACGGCGGACGAGGCTGCCACGGGCTTCCCAGAGGTGTAGAAGGTGGTTATCCACGTCCGTGACCGCCTCTGAGAGCTGGATGTGTGTTTCATGCGAGGAAAGGTGTGCCAGCAGCTGTTGGGACCATGCTGTGTAGCCTTGCGCGAAAATGGGTGTATTATCAAGTGAGTTAAAATTTTGCCTGAATTTCGTCCAATCTGGGATATGGGCTTGTGTTCTGGGACACTTGAAGGGGCGTGTGCGTAGTGTAGTGTTAATGATGCAGTGGTCGCTACCGAGGGTCTCCTCGGTGTTGAGCCAGTCTGCGTGTCGTATGTTGCGAGTGAAGGTTAAGTCCGGACACGTATCCCGTGTCACGGAATTTCCTAGCCGGGTTGAGAGGACAGGGTCCGTGTGGAGGGTGAGGCCCAACGTGGACGCAAGCTCCGCCAGCTTACGCCCGCGCGACTCCTCCTTGCGATACCCCCACTGCTGACTGGGAGCGTTAAAGTCGCCCACAATCAGCAGGGGATCGCGGCCCGCTACTCTTAGCGCGCGGCTAAAGAGGTCCGCAAAAGTCACTCGCTTTAGTTTGGGAGAGCAGTACACGTTGAGTATATGCAACGGTGGGTCCCTGCGGCGGACTGGTAGGAGGGTCACCATTACATAAGAGTACTCTAGTTGGAGGTCGAGATCCACTAGGTTGGCTGTGTAGTCTTTGTGAACGAGAAGACAAGACGCGGGATCCGGTTGGAACGTCGTGTAATTTGAAATTGTGGCGCCCAGGCCTGGCTCTTGGAGGGCAACCACGGCTGGTAAGGACTCGAAAGTTTCAAGGTAGAGGCGGAAATTGGCCCGCTTAGTGCGGTCCTTAAAGCCTCTACAGTTCCACTGTGTTATTGAAGTTGACATGACCGAATTGGATATGGCGGAACTCCTTTGATTAAGGTGTCTCGCCATGATTTAAAATTCTTGGGGGGGAGGAGGAGGGATTGGCTGCCTCAGAGGAGCTACTTGCGCCATCAAGGGGGTGATGACGGAAGGAGCGGGGCAGCTGTCCTCATTGTCCGAATCAATAATCAGACGGTTGAATTTTGAAGGGCGGGATACGTCCCTAATGGGTCCCGTCCGATGGAGGAGGCGGGGGTTGTCCGAGATGTGTTTTGAGACCACCGCGGGGACGGCAGATTTGACCTTTGTCAAGATCTGGTCCATGGCGGTCTCGATCATATATCGCAATTTAGAGGTTAAGCGCTCCTCCATCGCAGAGATGGCTGTCACGAGGGCAGGCGAGATCTCCGCGTCGCTCTCCATTGCGTCCGAGTTCTGCGGGCTCGGTGCGGCAGACGCCAATTTTGACTCTAAATTTTGAATTTTGTTGATCAAAAGCTCATTCTGTGCCCGGAGCACGTTTATCTGTTTTTTGTACTCCGCGTCGAGTGCGGAGACGGTTACGGGGGAGGGTGAGGGATGGGAGGAAGAGGAGGCGATCTCAGCCCAGCTGTTCACCTGTTTGTCGTGTTGAGGCGCTGATGCCCGGGCGTCGGCAGCGCGAATTGTCTTGAGGGCCGGGAAGTGGCCAGTGTCTCTGCCGCTGGGCGGTGGAGGCGCGGCCTCCGCGCTGAATCGAAGACAACGACGAAGCGGCGGTGGGCTCGCGCGGCGCGCTTGTTCTGTTTGGTGTCGTGGATGCTGGCTCTAAAATTAAAAGAAGGCTCCCAGTCTTGGGTTCTTCCCGACGCCTACCTTCACGGCTCCTCTGGTCGTGACACTGGTGGAGGTGCGACCGATGCTCCCTACTCCTGAGGACGACTCGACGCGCCCGCCTCTTGTGACCACCCCTGTCCATCGTGCCAGCCGGAGGATCCGAGGCCTGTCCCCCGAGGCCCTCCATGTTGTCAGCGCGCCTTCAACTACCATTCCACTCATGGCGACGCCACTGCCCGCCCTGCCTACGACTGTCCCTGCAGCCAGCCCCACCTATCTTACCTTTCAGACTCCACGCACGCCTAAGCCCTTTCACGGTGACCTGTTTGAAGATGCCGAAGACTGGTTGGCTCACTACGAACGGGTTGCGACCTTTAACTGCTGGGACGACGCTACAAAGCTGCGTAACGTGTACTTCAGCCTTGAAGACTCCGCGCGAACGTGGTTCGAAAACCATGAGACTACTTTCTCTACGTGGCCGGACTTTCGACGTCAGCTCCTGAGTACGTACGCTAACAGCGACCGCCGGGAGAGCGCAGAGCGTACACTGTCCTCTCGAATTCAGCTTCCCAATGAGGGTGTTGCCATGTACGTCGAGGATGTGACGCGTCTTTGCCATCGCGCCGATCCGGCCATGCCTGAAGAAAAAAAGCTGCGGCACCTGATGCGCGGTGTAAAAGAACAGCTCTTTTCCGCCCTCGTGCGGAACCCGCCCAACACCGTCGCGGAGTTTCTGGCCGACGCCGTGCACATGGAGAAATTGCTGCAGCAGAGATCCCATCAGTACGACCGGCAAATGCGTCAAACTTCGACTCTATCAACGTTGGACCGGTTCGACCATGAACCCAGGACGAATCCAGACTCCCTTCGCGAACTCATCCGTTCCGTGGTCCGCGAGGAGCTGCAGCACCTTCAAGCCACCTTTTCCCCTCGCGTAGATTCCGTCACCAGCGCCATCCGCGAGGAAGTCCGGCAGGCACTCAGGGCACAAGACGCTGCAGCTTTGCCGGCGCCGCAACCGACCCCATACGATCCCGCGCCGTACCCGACTCTTGTCCAGCCAGTCACGTACGCGGACGTCGTGCGCCGCGCGGCCCCACCTCCTGGGCCTTCGCCTTACACGCCACCATTGGTCGCGGTGCACTCTGCCCAGCCGACTCCTTACTGGGCGGATCGGCGCCAGGCACCGCGGAAGACTGACCTCTGGCGGACTCCGGATCAACGCCCGCTCTGCTACCACTGTGGTGAGGCCGGCCATCTCTACCGGCGGTGCCCCTATCGGGAAATGGGCCTACGCGGTTTTTCTATCGACAGCCCCCGTCCACGCCCTGGAGAGCGCCCTCAAGACATCGCTGAGTATGTCACCCGCCAGCGTAGTTCACCGTCTCCTCCGCGCCGCGAGTCGCGATCGCCCTCTCCACGCCGGTCTTCGCCCTCTGGGTCCCGTTTCGCCCCAGGACAACGTGGTTCCTCGAGCCCTCGTCGGGAAAACTAGCTCCGGCGGCCTTTGGAGGCGAGGCCGCCGAACGCCGTTCCGACGCAAAGCTTCCACCGCCGCAGCAACTGAATCGCCCCGACGTCGCACGCCGCATCGCTGCACACTTTTCCCCGACGCGCCTTTCGTATCGCCGTGATGCCGCAACCCCGATCGCCGACCCGCTTCCGCGACCGCACCGACCCAATCGCCCCGACGCCGAACGCCGCATCGCCGAAGAGTTTCCCCCAACGCGCCGCTTGAATCGCTCCGACAGCGCAACCCCAGTCGCCTACCAGGTTCCGGCGCCGCACCGACTGAGTCCTCCACAACAGCCATCGACGGGCCGTGCTGAAGGCAGGGTCTCCTTAATATCCCTTTTCTCGTCGACACAAAGGACGTCAGCGCGTTGGTCGATAGGGGCGCAGATTACTCTATCCTTAGCTGACGGCTTGCGACGGCCCTGAAAAAAGTGACAACACCCTGGGACGGCCCCGACATACGCACGGCAGGCGGACATCTTGTCGCACCACTCGGCATGTGTGCGGCCCGGGTTACGGTTCGAGGCTGCACATTCGTTGCCACTTTTCTCGTTCTCCGCGAATATTCTCGCTATGTCATCCTTGGCATCGACTTTCTTCGCGAGCACGGTGCTATCATAGACCTCCCGAACCGCTTGGTGACGTTTTCTACCGCAATGGCCACAGAAGAGCCTGCGCACCAGGGTTCTCGGTCCGCCCTGCGAGTCGCCGACGATAACGTTACGGTGCCACCACGTGCCAGCATTCTCGCTATAGTTACCTGCGACAAGCCACATAGGGGACTCCGGGTTGAAGAGCCTAATGTCTCCCTCGTACTCACTAAGGGGGTTGCGGTGGCACGGGGCCTTGGATCTCTTCATGGCGGTTGTACAGAGGTTCTTGTCACCAACTTCTGGAATGAGCATCGACATCTGTTCCGTGGCACAGCCATCGCTTACGTCGACCGTGTTCAGGAAGTGGCCGAATGCTTTGCTTGTGCGGAGGACACACCTGGAGCTGACGCCGAAGCGGTCACCAACGTAGACATAAATCCAGGCCTTCCACCCACTGAAAAGAGGCAACTCCAGGACCTCTTGCGGGAGTTTGGTGCGTGTTTCACGTCGTCGTCTAAAGTGCACCAAACGTCGATAGTTAAGCACCGCATTATCACGCATGAAGGAGCCCGACCCATCCATCAGCAGCCCTATCGTGTGTCCCCTCGTGAGCGAGATGCTATTCAAACACAGGTCGAAGAGATGCTCACAGACGGCGTTATCCAACCGTCAAGCAGTCCGTGGTCGTCTCCTGTCGTCCTCGTGAAAAAGAAAGACGGGATACTGGGGTTCTGCGTCGACTACAGGAAGCTGAACAGTGTGACCAAGAAAGACGTGTACCCGCTCCCGCGTATCGACGACTCCCTCGACCGACTTCGTCAAGCCAAGTACTTCTCTTCGGTCGACCTCAGAAGTGGTTATTGGCAGATAGAAGTTGATGAGAGGGACCGTGAGAAAACCGCCTTCATCACACCGGCGGGCTGTATGAATTTCGTGTCCTCCCATTCGGGCTCTGCTGTGCACCTGCCACGTTCCAAAGAATGATGGACACCGTTCTCACCGGTTTGAAGTGGCAGACCTGTCTTGTTTATCTTGATGATGTCATCATTTTTTCCGCAACGTTCACGGAACATCTGCACCGCCTCAGGACTGTCCTCGAAGCCGTTCGATCCGCCAACCTCTCCCTCAAACCAGAAAAATGCCACTTTGGGTTCACCGAATTGAAGTTCCTCGGGCACGTCATTAGTGCTGACGGAATCCGCGCTGACCCAGAGAAGCTTGCTGCCGTTGCTGCCTTTCCGGTTCCCGCCCACAAAAAAGCAGTCCGACGATTCCTGGGCCTGTGCTCCTACTATCGCCGCTTCATTAGAAACTTCGCCCAGCTCGCCAGCCCCCTGACACTCCTAACCCGTGATGACACGTCATTTTCCTGGGGCAACGAACAGCAGACTGCCTTCGACGAGTTACGGCGCCGACTCCAATCGCCGCCCATCCTGGCACATTTCGACGAAGATGCTGACACGGAGGTGCACACGGATGCGAGCAACGTCGGTCTTGGCGCCGTTCTATACAGCAGCAAAATGGTGTCGACAAAGTAATTGCATACGCCAGCCGCGCACTGTCGCGCGCTGAGTTGAACCACTCTACTACGGAAAAAGAATGTTTGGCGGTAGTCTGGGCCGCCGCTAAGTTCCGCCCATACCTG
Organism: Amblyomma mixtum; assembly: GCF_055824585.1. Lineage (NCBI taxonomy): Eukaryota > Metazoa > Arthropoda > Arachnida > Ixodida > Ixodidae > Amblyomma > Amblyomma mixtum. The sequence goes on along the minus strand of NC_143019.1, from coordinate 119,867,672 downwards.
TATGGTAGACCGTTTTGTATCGTCACCGACACTCGCTGTGCTGGTTGAAAAATTTAAAGGACCCTTGCGGCCGCCTAGCACGTAGGGCATTGCGCCTGCAGGAATTCGATTTCACCGTCACCTACAAGTCAGGCCGGAAGCACACCGACGCTGACAGCTTGTCACGCGCTCCCGTCGAACCTCTTCCAGAAGGCACCACCGATGATGATAGCTTTCTTGGAGCGGTCAGCACGTCTGAACTCGTTTCCAGACAACGTGCCGACGCTGAGCTGGGTCTGCTCATGAAACATCTCGAAGGCGGGCGCCCTGAAATACCACGATACCTCGCTCGTGGATTGTCGTCGTTCTGCCTGCGGAGAGGAGTGTTTTATAAAAAGAACTCTGCCTCAAGTCCGACAACTTACCTGCTCGTCATACCGTCTGATCTACGGGATGATGTCCTCCTTGCCTGCCATGATGAACCAACTTCCGGCCACCTTGGAGTTACACGCACCTTGTCCCGAATCCGGCAGAACTATTACTGACCCAACCTTACTTCAAGTGTGAAGCATTATGTCCGGACATGCCGGCAATGCCAGCGGCGGAAAAAACCCGCGCTCAAGCCTCCTGGACTGCTTCAGTGCATCGAGCCGCCACAAATACCATTCGACAAAGTTGGCATGGACCTTCTGGGGCCATTTCCTCTCTCGTCGACCGGCCACAAGTGGATCGTAGTCGCCACAGACTACTTGACCCGCTACGCTGAAACGAAGGCCCTAGCGCGAGGTACTGCCGCCGAAGTTGCCCACTTCTTTATGCACGACATCGTGCTTAGACACGGCGCCCCATCGGCCATCGTTACTGACCGAGGCAAGGCGTTTACAGCCCGACTCCTACGAGACGTCTTAACGCTTAGCCATACTGCGCATCGACCAACAACAGCGTATCATCCCCAAACCAATGGTCTAACGGAACGGCTCAACAAAACATTGGCGGACATGATCTCGATGTACGTCGACGTTGAACACAAAACCTGGGGTGAGGTCTTGCCGCACGTCACCTTCGAATATAATACCGCGACGCAGGAAACCACCCAGTTCACCCCGTTCCGTCTCGTGTATGGCAGAGAGGTCTGCATGATGCTCGAAGCCTTGCTGGCGTATGGCGACGCAGAGCTCCCCCCTGAAGCAGGCCACTTCGTGGAACAAGCAGAGCAGGCCCGTCATCTGGCCCGCTTGCACATCAAGGACCAGCAATCCGCCGATGCCCGACACTATAACCTTCGGCACAGGGACGTGCACTACGAGCCCTTCGACCACGTGGGGGTGTGGACACCCGTGCGCCGCAAGGGATTGTGCGAAAACTTTATAAATAGGTATTTTGGCCCGTACAGAGTCCTGCGCCGCCTGAACAGCGTCAACTACGAAGTTGTCCCCATGGAACTGTGATCGTCGGCCCTCAGCGTCAACGGCCTGAAATTGTGCATGTAGTGCGCTTAAAGCCGTACTTTTCGCGTGACTGAGCGGTGTGTTCACGCTGTGTTTCTTACCTTTTTCTCCTTACCCCACGTGTGACCTTGATTCTCGCCGCATCTCATCTAGCGCACATTGTATAGTTCACCCACCCTTATTCTTCTTGTTTTTGCTCCTCCTCCCCTCACTGTACATGCCCCATTCCACATCGAGACGATGTTTGCTTTCGCGGGGGGGGGGGGGGGGGGGAATAATGCCACGCGCCTAACGCGCCGCGCGGCCTCCGCACTGAATCGAAGACAACGACGAAGCGGCGGTGGACTCAAGCGGCGCGCTTGTTCTGGTTGGTGTCGTGGATGCTGGCTCTGTAATTAAAAGAAGGCTCCCAGTCTTGGGTTCTTCCCGACGTCTACCTTCACGGCTCCTCTGGTCGTGACAATATATTTCCTGACCGGAATATGCCAATGTGTAAACACTGCAATATCCCAGTAGACCTCCTTTGTATGGTCTGGACTTGTCCACGACAAAGCATGCACACACCCACACAACATACGTGGGAGGCTCGTCTACGCAGCTCTACCCTAGATGACCAACGAGCGCACATCCGTCTCGCTCTAGAGGCTGCCAGATTGCAAGGAGTCTTGACCGACCCCCTAGATCTGGGCCTTCGGCCCGTTGACGGTTTTAATAAATGTTTATCAACCAACCACCGCGGCGCGTCGAGCTGTATACGCTGGCACATAAACGACTATGTGTGGGATACTGAAAAGTGCTCCATAGAACTACACACATAAGAGGTCGCGCTCATATTCTCAAACACAACATATCGCATTAACAGCTGTCGCTGAATATTGCCTTGACACGTGGTGGCTGCCATGCCATTTGTTGCTTTTTTAATCTTAACCCCAGAGTAAGAGAGATGTGGGTTGTGAGGCGTCAAACGCGAGCGTGAAGTGCTAGCCTTCGGTCGCAAGGATCCAGATGAGCAATGGATGCAGAAATTAAAACATGACCGGGGCACTCACGCGTGCTTTACATCATATGGTGCAGGGGCGCGAGGGTGTGAAAGCAACTGGTTGAAGCATTAATGTGCTCATATGCTTGTAGAGGCACCAAGTGAACGCGGTAGCCGCATTTCCGTACCGACGAAAGTATAGTGCCTAGAATATACTGGCTAGTGTGCTGAGCGCGAGCGGCGCGGTGGCACCCGAGGTGATGCCTGCCGCGGCGGCCGCATAGCGGCGCTGTGATGCGAGAGGGTGTAGGGTGAGCGCGCGCGTCGGGGCGAGCCGGTTTCTCGCACGCGTCGCGCCGCTGAGGGTTGGAAAGGGCTAACCAATTGTAAGCACACGCGAGCGTAAGTGGTTGATGGAATTCAAGCTAAAAAAAAGCACGTTTCACAAAACACACAATTCGGTTTAATAGAATGAATGCAGTATGTTTAATCAAAGGGGAAGTGCGAGTGGGGGTAACGCTTTTTGGCCAACAAAAAGTACGAAAAAGAAATTGCAGAGGCAACAGATAGGCACTGTCAGAGATAGCCAGCAACAGGTAGACACTGTGTAGGCTTCACCTACACAAATTAACTTTGAGTGTGATAAAGTAGCACATTTTATATTCGCCACTGCGGCAGGATATCAAACTTCAAGCTTTTGACTATATTAGTACGGAAACAGATAAAACACTACGCTATTATGAATCCATTGTAGCCTATAATTTATATAAATTTTAAAAGTTCCAAGTAAAGAGAACTTGTTACGATTACGGCTGAACGTGTCCATGCTTTTGGTCCTTTCGCTTAAAGCCTCAAAAACCTTCGTGTTCAGACCAAAGCCACCCTTAAATCGTTGCAGATATTTTTGCAAGCATATTCGCCCAGGCAAAATCATAATGCTCTACTTCCGAAGGTGCTCGTAGAGCTTTGGGCTCCTCATTAGCAAACATTCCACAATCCAGGCATCATCATAAGGCATGCCTCTCAGAGACTTTCGTCTTGCGGCCAGGAAAGAAGCTCTCACAGCTAACTGCTGCCTCTTCGGGAGTGACTGTATTCTTGCCTCGAGTGCTTCTTCGCTCAGTGCATTGTTTTGCTCCTTCATTTGAGTCACATGCTGCTGAGCATTGGCCACGCTTTTCTTTGTCTTTCTCAAAGCACGACAAAAATTCTTGATTTTTTTTTTGTCACTGCAAGGATCTTTCGTCTTTTTTCTTCAGTGCATGTTGTTCTGCGAGAGCTCCCGTAAATATTTGCAGTGCAATCATGACTCTCCTTTTCCATCGGCGGTCAGCAAGCATTTCTCTGCAAAGTACATACTTCTGTATGAAGTGTGCTTGCCTGCAACAGGAATCATGCCACATCCATTACAAAGGCTACGCAGAGCCATTTCTTTGATTAATGTCTCTGCCTCATGGCGGGCTGTAAGCACTCGCTTTTCCTTTTCTCTTCCTCGGAAGTAAATTGAGGAAATTACAGAACCGTGCTCACGCAAGGTTTTCCAAAAGTCACCATTCTTTCGTTGAATAGTTTCGAGAAGTCACCAGCTTCGGTCTCGCAACAGGCATAAGTTAAAGCGCCATTTGACGCAGCAGGTAGCTTCATTCATGTCACCGGAATCAGAATTCCATCGAACGGGTGCCGAACGTCACTTGGGCACAGACACTGCAGTATCGCTTCGCTATCACACACCGGTCCTGTAGCAATGTCTGTCTGCTCGGAATCGGAACGCTTCTGGAGTTCTCTGATGCGCCTCCACGAGCGACGCAATGAGAGTCAAACCGCGTATCATCACCGTCGACTGCAGAGTACAACTCGGGATCCACCAGCTCTTCGCTTCCGTTGTTTAGGTGCCGGTCCTTGGTCGCAAATTTTTCACACCTTCTTTTTCACTGTCTTTTTAGGTACAAGATGAGGTGGATAATTTTCGAATACTGTAGGGTCAGCATCGGGCTTCAGGCGTGGCTTCATTCGGGCGAGTTCATTCACGACGCCGTCCACCGTAATCTTAAAAGATCTTTCAATGCATTCGTTCTCGAAATGTTTTTCGCATACGACAGCCTTCGGTGTCAGCCTTCTGTATGCCCTCTTGATCTTATTTGCCCATTCAGCAAGCCGTGCTGGGTCCGCCGGTGCAGTGAACACAGACACCTTTCCTTCGTTAGACCGATAACCGCTTCGACACAACGGAACAAAACACGTCCTCTCTTTGCATTGCCGCTTAGCCTTTAACATTTCAGGGTGTTTTTGCTCACGTTTAGCGTCTTCCAGCTTCACAATCCAAGAGATGATGTCTGTCAAACATTGATTTCACACGAGCAATCGCGCGAGGCTGCCGTATCGGCGCGACAGCAGACGACGGGAGTCCGGCGGCTTTCGCGCACCCTCCCGACCGGCAGCGCCCCTTGCGGCCTCTCCGCGCGGGCATCGCGGCGGGGGCCTCGCCCTCCCGTACGAAACGCGCGCGCTGCGCACACTAGCCAGTATATTCTAGGCACTATAACGAAAGTCTGCACGACAAGTTTTAAGGCGACAGCCTTTAATGGCACATGCTCCCGGTGTCCGTCCATACTCACGGTGTCCATGCGCGCGCTAGAATCGTGCCAACTGTGGCCTCCCCGCCACGCACCGGCGTAACCCCCTCCGTAATTTAAAATTGGTAAGTTGCTTTTTGAGGAACGGAAATGGCGCAGTATCTGTCTCACTTATTTCAGTGGACACCTGAACCGCGCCGTAAGAGAAAGGAGGGAGGTAGGAGTGCAAGAAGAAAGAGAAAGAGGTGCCGTAGTGGAGGTCTCCGGATAATTCCGACCCCCTGGGGATCATTACCGTGCACTGACATCGCACAGCACACGGGCGCCCCGTGCGTTTCGCCTCCATGGAAACGCGGCCGCCGCGGTCGGGCTCGACCCTGGGTACTCCGGCTCGGTAGACGGGCGCCTTACCACTGAGCCACCGCGACGGGTTAACCTCCTCCTCCGTGATTTTCTTTCCGCAAATTCATTTTCTTCAATATGGCCCCTCTTTCTGTTTCTTCTGGACGCGCCTCAGCAGTCGGGAAGAGCGGACGTGTCTCACGTCTGCTCCGCCGAATTTTATGATCCTTTCCCGAAGCATTTGCCGAAGCGCTGCGACACCATCTGGCTACACTTCCCGAACAACGAGGAGACCACCCACCCTTGTTCAGGTGGGACCGTTCTCTCAAATCCTTCGAGAATTTGAAGACTAAACGGATCGCGCGAGTTGCTAAGCCTAACAGTTAGGCCACGACTCAGCTGCCCGCCGCGGCTCCGCGGGCATATTCTGCCGCAAACCATGAGGACCCTGATGGGATACGACTCGGAGGGGATGCAGATCTTCAGCATGCCGCAGGCGATAACCCCAGTTTTCGACAAGGTTACGGAGGCGATTATCCAACGCAAGATAGAAGAGTGGGAACGCGCATCAGCCCGTGACGACCACTCGGCATGGCAGAAAGGTCGAACGCCAGATGGACGCGTCACCGCGGTAGCGGATACGCCGCTGCAGCAGACGCCCCGCACGCAAGTCAAGCGTTGGAAGCCTCCTCCGCAGCCGCGTCTGGACAAGCAAGATGCAGTGATCATAATCAAACCTGAAGGAACGTTGGATCTCAGCAAATTCAGGGGAAGACGCGGTCGGAAACGCCTTGCACATTGCAGCTGGCGTCGACAAGGGCTCAGCCGAGCTCAGCGTTTGACCCATATGGGAACAGAATATCATCGTCGTCGGGGTGCGAGACGCCCAAATAATCAGAAAGATCCTGGCAATTCAAGAAATTCAGCTTGGGGACAATGCACACGCATTGTGCTCCTGCCTCCGCCCCTCCGACGACACTAGCAAAGCAGTAATACAAGTGGACCCGAGGGTTTCCGACGAAGACATCACGAAAGCGCTTCGCTCCCCGGACGCACCAGTGGTGAGCGTGAGGAAATTAGGTTCCTCCAACGTGGCGGCCATAACGTTTGAAGGAAGAAAGGTTCCGTTTCACATCTTCTACTTCGGTGAAGCGGTTCCTGTACGCCTATACAAGAAAACAACGCCAGCCTGCGCACTGTGCGGGAAACTTGGACACCGGGCGGATGTTTGCCCTTGCCCTTCGAAGTCACGATGTCCGCAGTGCGGTCAGCAAGATGTTCCAGAATCCCACGACTGCCAACTCAACTGCACGGTCTGCGAAGGTCCACATCTCGTGGGGTCGAATCAGTGCAAGTACAAGTACCGAACATCCCAAACAACCAAGCCCAAGAAAGGACAAGTCAACCACCGGTCAAGATCCAGGTTTCGCAACCGGTCCGGCAGCAGAGGCCCATCGAGCAGCGGGGACCGACTGACCGACCAGGCCCAGTCCTCCAGCAGCAACTAAGCACCAGCCGGCTCACGCTCTTCAAGCTATGGACCTGGGACTACCGTTAAGGTGTCGCACAACAAGACAACAGGACCCCATAACAAGGAGCAACGCAACGGCACCAAGGTGAGCTGGGCAGACGTAACTGCCTCCTCCCCCGAAGCGTTGGCTTACAAACGACTTGAAGCAGAGATTGAACAACTAAAATCAGAAAAGAGCACATTGAAACAGCAGTTAGGCATCGCAGTCAATCCAAACAACACATTACCTCCATCGATGCAACAGGCATGTCCGATGGAAGAAGATAGGGCAGAGGTACACACTCCGTCTCCACACCAGTTAGATGCTAGCACCCCCGAGAGGCAAGCAACTACACCAGACGCACCCCACCAGGCACCAACTCTGCAGGCACCAACACCACAGGCACTAAAGCAGCAATATACAGAGCACCCGCAAACCCAGGAATGCACCACTCGCTTAGAAAAAACAATTCAAGACATCATTGAAAATAAATTGCAAATTATGATCGAGACGACAATCAAAAGCATGTTCGAATCAGTTATTGAACCCATGATGGAAAACCTCGAACCAGTTTTAATAAGCATGCAATCGCAGGAGATCAGAATTGACCGCAAACTTCAGGAATTATCAGATGTTTCTCACAACAAGGGCACAAAGCTACCGGGTAAGATGGGAACTCGTCGTCTGCTAAGCACTCAGCCAGATCTACAACCTGAGGGCGCACCACATGATGAGGCCCACGTTTCAAGTGTTCAGCATGGCTCCACAACGCAGACATAAACTTGCTATCCTACAGTGGAACTGCAGGGGACTAAAACGGAAGAGGGAAACATTACAGCAATACATAGACTCTCATCCCTATACGCCGCAAATAATAGCCCTGCACGAAGTCAATATGGAGGCTAAGATCAGAGGATACTGAAGACATCAATTAAATCCCTCGACATGCATCTTGGTCCACAAATCATGCACAGCAATCACTGTAGACCTTACTCAAGACAGCGACATTGAATATACCTTCATAAAAATACTGCCACAGCACAGAAACAGCAAGGGCACCTATATACTCAATATATATAGTCGCCCCAAAGAGCACCGCGTAGCCTTCGACGTGATCTTTCTTAAAGCCTTAAGGGAGGCCCAAAATGCTCCGCTAGCTATAGTTGGCGACTTTAATGCTTCTAGCCCCCTACGGGGATACCCCAGGGAGGACACGAAAGGCAGAAAACTAGCATCCGCCATCGCGGACAGGGCCCTGACTCTACTCACGGACCCGCAGCACCCGACGCGAGTCGGCACCAGCATAACGCGGGAGACTTCCCCCGACCTCACGCTTTCTTCCGCAATGCCCGCAACTATGAGTGGCTCAATACGGGAGAGACCCTAGGCAGCGATCACTACGTGCTGCAGACCATCTTCAAAAGCAACAAGCACAGCAAACCACGGGGGCAAGCCAGAATTCCACACTGGGAGACATTACGGAAGGACACCAAACTAACTACATCCGAACAAATAACCCGCTACGAAGATTAGGCGGCTTCCATTCTCGACCTTAAAGAAAAGCTCAACAAGTCCCTCGCCACCACGGAGGACCACCCAGCTGTTGACAACCAGCTCCTACACCTTTGGGAAGCAAGACGTAGTCTTATAATACGGTGGAAAAAACAAAGACAAATCGGAAACTAAGATTTCGAATAGCCAAGCTTACTATTCAAGCGGAACAATACGCATGGGACCTCGGTCGCAGTAATTGGCTATCAAACTGCGAATCCCTCAAAGGCCGTCTAGACACCAAGGCCACGTGGAACCTTCTGCGATGCCTAATTGACCCTCCAAAAGCAAAGAGTGAACAACACAGAAATTTGCATCGAGCCCTACACAGCTTTCAAGGCACGGATCACAAACTCGTGGATGAACTCACGCGTCACTATATCTGCACCGCGAGAGACCCTCAACCCTATAATAAGGAGTACCGGGGGCAACCGAACGAACACCTAGATAGAGACTTCACTTCGGAGGAAATCATTGCAGCACTAGCAGATATGCGCCGAGGCACAGCCCCGGGATAAGACAAAATTACGGTCGGACTTCTGGCCAACCTCGGCACAGAGGCTTTGCAGCAACTCACGGATTACATAAACGAATGGTGGCGCACCGGCACATTCCACAAGCATGGAAAACAGCTAATGTACACTTTATCCCGAAGCCAAGCAAGAAAATCAGCATCGAAAACCTGCGCCCCATATCCCTCACGTCGTGCGCAGGCAAACTCATGGAAAAGGCAGTCCCCACCCGTCTCTCCAACTATCTTGAGGACAACGAGCACGAGCTACTGCCACACACGATGTTTGGGTTCAGGGCACACTTGTCCACCCATGATGTGCTTCTGCAAATCAAACGCGAAGTGATTGATCCCGCCCGCACAAACAGTAACCGAGCGCTTCTAACACTTGACCTCAAGGGAGCGTTTGAAAATGTCAAGCACACCACAAGCCTCAACAACCTCCACCGCATGAACTGTGGAGAGCGAGTCTACTCGTACATCTGCGATTTCCTTACGGACAGAACCGTCAACATCAGCACCGGCACAAAACACACAACGCAAGTGAAGATGGGCACGAGAGGCACTCCGCAAGGAGCAGTACTATCACCACGTCTCTTCAACATTGCACTCCTCAATCTCCCACCTCTTCTCAATCAGGTACAGGGCATACGCCACGCCCTGTACGCTGATGATATAACCATCTGGACAGCCACGGGAAGTATGGGAATGATTGAAGAACAACTACAAACAGCGGCGACAACTGTTTAAAATTATGCCCGGGCGTGTGGACGAACTTGCTCACCCGAAAAATCCGAACTCATAGTTTTCCATCAACGCAAGAATCAAGACACCATCAACATCCGCGAACTCACCCATCAAGGTAGTTCAGACCCTGAAGATACTGGGTCTGTACATAAAAAATTCAGAGGGCACTTTGACTGTCTAAAGTGGGTAGAGGCGGAAGCGTTTTCCGCACCACCTTCGCTGTTTCTGTGGCACCGGTGGCGTCACATATGATTGAGTACTAATTACTAAGTGATGACAAATCACTAATCAATGGCTAATTACTGATTAATGCCTGAATACTAATTAACTGCTAATTAATGAGGCTTAAGATTCGCCTTTAGGAATGGAACACGACAGCGCGTTGTAGCGCTGCCAGGGAGTCCACGGAACACCACCCGTTCAGCGCGATGCCTTGCCCTTTGAACGCAACGCTTTTTGAGGAAAGGAAATGGCGCAGTAATTCTCTGTCATCTCGGTGGACACCTGAACCGCACCGTAGAGGAAGGGAGGAAGTGGGAGTGAAAGAAGATAAATAAAGAGCAGCCGTAATGAAGAAAATGAAAATTGAATTTCAGGAAAGGAAATTACGCAGTAACTGTCTCACAAATTTCAGGGGGGCACTTTTTTGACCTAAAGTGTGGTCACTGATGCCCCTAAGAGTGCAACGCGACAGCGTCTTGCAACGCTGCCAAGGAGTCCATAGAACGCCATCGCCAATTCGGTTCTACGCCTCGCTCGTGAGTAAATTGGTTTTTGAGGAAAGGAAATCTATCTGTCTCTCATTTGTCGGTGGACACCTAAACCTCGCGGGAAGGGAATGGAGGAGGATGAGAGTGAGTGAAGACACCGTATTCACTAGACGCGCCTTTGTTCATTCCAAACCATCGAGCAGGCATGGCGGAGTGGGTAGCATGCTCGTCTCTCACGCCGAAGACCGGGGTTCGATTCCTGAGCTCGACCAATTTCTTAATCGGTTGTATTTATTTATATGGCCTGACTAGTAAAGCTAATTAGGCTAATTGGGTAATTAAGCAATTAACTAAGCTCAGTCCCACTTACTTGGAGCATCACTATACGATCCCTTCAATTGGTTGCATGGTTACTAGCCAAAGTACAATTGGCCCGGTTTGAAATTCGCGCACTGTGACGTCACGACCGTTTCCACCAATTGAAAAGCGTGACATTTTCTGTCGACAACTGCTGCTTACAACGATGAGACATTAAAGGCTTCCGCCTTAATAACAGCGGCAACAACCTTCTTACCCTCGAGAAACTACGGCTCGTGAGCGAGCAAGTCGCCAGGATGATCGCCAGGATAACGACGCGCAAATCAGGATGCGAGAAGACGATACTCCGCGACTAGTGCAGGCTTTCGTTGTAAGCCGCGTCGTCTATGTAGCGCCCTACTTCCGCCTTAAGAAGCGTGACATCAAAAACCACGACATCATAATCAGAACAGCCTATAAGAAGGCCCTGGGACTCCCTCTTACGACATCGACGGACCGGCTCTTGCGACTTGGTGTGCACAACACGATCGATGAGCTGATAGAGGCACACATTACGGCGCAGGTGGTAAGGCTCTCCACAACTCGAACTGGCCGACGAGTTTTGAGTGATTTAAACATCAATTGCCCTCGACAGCTAGACACCAAAACCGACATCCCAGCCTCATGGAGAGGACAACTAAAGGCGGCTCCACTACCCAGGAATATGCACCCCGATTTTCATCAGTCAAGACGAAAAGCACGAGCCATAAAAAGACACTACGGCGGGCGCGAGGGCGTGTTCTATGTCGATGATGCGGGTCCCGAGCAGGGAGAGGAGGAGGAGGAGGAGGATAAACTTTATTTTCGTCGACAGATGTATCTGACGGTGTGGGGTTATAGCCCCATCAAGTGGCCATGAGCCCGTGGCGTTCGGCGACTTCTAGGGCTCTTGTCACAACCCGGATCTGTGTGTCCGAGTCGGAGCTGAGCAATGCGGCCTCCCACTGGTCTGGATTCGAGAGCTGCAAGCCTCTAGGGGGGTAGTCCCGAGGGCAAGCCCAGAGTATGTGGGATAGAGTGGCATGTTGGCCACACATTTGACAGGAAGGGGAGTAGACCCCAGGGTATATGCGGGCATATATCGCGGGGTTGGGGAAGGTGTTCGTTTGGAGTTGCCTCCACGCAACTTCTTGGGGTTTGGTGAGAGAACTATGTGCGGGGGGATATAGAAGTCTACCTAAGCGGTAGTGCATGGTTATGTCATGAAATGTGACCATACGATCTCTCGCCGTCCGCAGGACGGGCGACACCACAACCCGGTCGACGAATCCTCGGGCATAATTGTGGGCCGCCTCGTTGCCTGGATGCGACGAGTGCGCAGGGACCCAGATCAATTGGATCGGGCGGAGTTGAAGTTTGGTGGAGTGGAGGAGAGAGAGGGTGACAGGGGAGACCCGGCCTTTGGCGAAACTACGAATCGCCGATTTAGAGTCGCTGAAGATGGTTTCTGCAGAGGTGGAGACCATCGCCAAGGCTATGGCCGCCTCCTCGGCCTCTTCAGGCAATCTGACGGGAATGGAGCACGCAACTAGCGGCCGTCCACAGTAGTTTACAACCGCGAGCGAAAAAGCTTCGCGGTCGGGGTATTCAGCGGCGTCGACATAGACTGCTGTCTGATCTGTTACATATTTTTTGTGCAGAGACTTAGCCCTGTGCTTGCGGCGAGCGACATGATACTCTGGGTGCATATTTTTAGGAAGAGGGGTAACGATAAGGTTACTGTGGATATGGTGTGGAAGCTGGACCCTGTCGGGTGCGGTTGTTTCGAAGCGTATTCCAAGCTTGTCGAGTATGTGACGTCCCGTGGAGGTGTGAGTGAGACGCTCGTACTGAGAAGTGAGATGAGCTTCCGAGAGCTCCGTCACAGTGTTGTAGACCCCTAATGCCAGTAGTTTATACGTGGGGGTCCAGGGAATGACGGCCGTCGAGGTAGTGCACCAAAATACAACAGTCGACGGACTAGTACTGGCTCATCAGGACATACTGGCTGCGGAGGAAGTGGCGATTGCACTAGCTGCAACACACACTAGCTCAGAATACATTCTCACAGATTCACAGACAGCGTATCGCAATTACCTCAGGGGCAGGATCGCACCGCTAGCAGCTAAAATCCTGCAAGATAGATAAAACCGTGGCTACCAACCCACACACAAACACTTAATATGGGTACCAGGTCACCAGGGCCTCCCAGGGAACGAGAGCGCACATGCCTCAGCCCGAGCATTTATCCCCCGGGCACCCATTGCGGATGCCGTGGAACCTCCTACCCCACTACTAACTTACAATGAAATACTTCAGCACTTAAGATTATCCCGTCGGGTCTACCCTCCGCCGGCTAAGACACTAGATAAAGGGGAGGAACACCACCTCCGAAAGCTACACACCACCACTTACAACAACCCACGAAGGCTACATGCCATAGATCCGGAGTCATTTGACTCGCAATGAAAATTCTGCGGGGAGAAGGCGGACCTGTACCATATGGTATGGGCCTGCCAACGAAATCAGGCAATCACTGTTAATAACCAGCCAACGCAGGAGGGGTGGGAGGCAACTCTGTCCAGCTCGGACGAAAAGAGTCAAAAGCAACTCGTCGAAAGAGCCCGGACCGCAGCCTACGCCAATGGGGTTCCGTACTGAGGGCTCCAACCAGCGCTACAACCTCCTAAACTATTTCATAAAAATATTTTCACCACCATCTGTTTCTTCTTTCACTCCAACTTCCTCTCTTTCTGTAGAAACGGATGACGGGTGTCCACCGAGATATGCGAGACAATTACTGTGCAATTGCCTTCCCTCAAATTCATTTTCATTACGGCCCTCTTTGTCTTTCTTCTTTCCCTCCCACTTCCTCCCTTCCTCTAAAGGGGTGGGGGGTTCTTGTGTACACCGCGACGGTTGCTAAGCAACGGCTGATAGGGCACACAACATACAACACACAACACCGCGATTCAGGCGTCTACTGACCCAGGGAGCCAGTTTGCGCACTTTACTTAAAATTATCGGAGTGTAAAACGTCAACGCCAACGCCAATGAACGCAACGAACGCCGAACAGCAACGGCGTCGGCGACGCCACGACACGGGCGCCAGAGAGCTGCGCTGTAAAACACTGCAATAAAAAAATCTCTGCCTCTCCCGTAACCGAGAGTAGAGTAAGCATGGAATGTTTACGGGCATAACACATTGGTTGCAGATGGTACTAGTCAAAATCTTGAAATGGGTTTAGGGTTGAACACACCACACCACAGTGTGCCACACATAATGTGCACTGGTCCATGTGGACACAATCGTTTCCTGTGAGTTTCTTGGGAATCTCTCCCGCCCTGCTTCGTCAGCTGTATCCGGTTTCTGTTTCCCTTTCATCGTTGTAATCGTTGTTTTCAATCCGCGGTTATTTGTACCACTTTGCCTATGTGACACTGGTGATGTCACCACTGGATTACTTCACACATAACTGATGACGAAGTAATGACAAATTATTTATTATTGACTAATTAGTGATTAATGACTAAATACAAATAAGTGCTAATTAATGACGCTTAAACTTCGCCTTTAGGAGTGGAACGCGACAGCGTGTTGTAGCGCTGAGTCCACGGAACGCCACCACCCGTTCGGCGCGATGCCATCCCCTTTGAACGCAACGCTTTTTGAGGAAAGGAAATGGAGCAGTAATTATCTGTCATCTCCGTGGACACCCGAAACGCACCTACAGGGAGGGAAGAACGCCACCACCCGTTCGGCGCGAAGCTACCGGCGCTTATATGCCGGTCCTGTAGGTGGGCTTAGAGTGTCTCATATCTCGTACGGTGCCCGGATGCTCTCGTTTCAGTGCCCGGATGAGTGGAATTCAGTGCCCGGATGTTGTCTCCCGGTCTCGGCATGACGTCACCGCACTGCAGACAGCGGGAGCTAAAAGCATTTTTAAGACGACCGCAGTCGCCAAAGAGAATAAAAACCGCACATGCGGGAAGCCCGCCACGCGCTAAACGGTTCGTAGAAGCGGCAGTGGGTTGACCACAACGCTTTGGCCAAGCACACTTTAGAATTTCCAAAGTGTATTCGATAATTGTGTGAAGGCCGCCGCGGTGGCTCAGCGGTTATGGTGCTCGGCTGCTGACCCAAAAGACGCGGGTTCGATCCCGGCCGCGGCGGCTGGAATTTCTTTGGAGGAGAAATTCTAGAGGCCCGTGTACTGTGCGATGTCAGTGCACGTTAAAGAACCCCAGGTGGTCGAAATTTCCGGAGCCCGCCACTACGGCGTCTCTCATAGCCTTAGTCGCTTTGGGACGTTAAACCCCATAAACCAAACCAAACCCATAATTTTTGTATACGACAGGATGTCCCGGTAGTCAGTACACTAGATCAGTTAAAACTTTGTTGGGTAATCCAAGCTGCGACCCGAAAGACATTCATTAAAGCTTCTGGGATTTTCCGCTCACGGCCGACACCACCTACGACGACACCGGCTTTCAGCGACACGGGGCCCTTAGCACGCTTAACATAGTTAAAATGGTTTTTGAGGAAAGAAAATGGCGCAGTATCTGTGTCACATACCTGGGCGGACACCTGAACCGCGCTGTAAGGGAAGGCTTGAAGGTGGGAGTGAAAGAAAAAAGAGAGAAAGAGGTGCCGTAGTGGAGGTCTCCGGAATAATTTCGACCACCTGCGGATCATTAACGTGCACTCATATCGCGCAGCACACGGGCGCCTCTTGCGTTTCGCCTCCATCGAAACGCAGCCGCCGCGGTCGGGTTCGAGCCCGGGTACTCCGGCTCGGTAGACGAGCGCCTTACCACTGAGCCACCACGGCGGCATGCGCCTTCCCGACCAAATTTTGTTTTTTGAAGCGAAAAGCTTCACTAGCCTAGTCAACACCCGGTCTGGCGTATGCTTCGTGATCAGAATTAGCCACAGCTGCGCGTGGCGCAGGAGTGGCGCGGGTGGTCGGAGAGTCTGCCGCCGCAACCGCCGCTGCGACTCCGCCGCCTTACCTTTCGGCGCAGCCGCGTGCTGCCGCCTCCTCACCGCCGCTACTACTGCGTGCTCGCCTCCTTGCCACCGTTTGACCTTTCATTGCAGCCGCGTGTTTACCCCAGTTACTACGCATGCGCAAGGAGGGCTATTTAACGCGCTTGCCTACACCGTTATCGTGCTGCTCTCAGTGCATCGTGCGCGAACTGCGAGAGCCATGACGTCAAACCAAACATAACTGCAGCTTTTCTCTTGTATATCCACGCTTAACCAGAGCTAAGCCACTGCCAATTTTGTTATTTTTGTGAAGGCTCCGTGCCGCAAGATTCGATTTGATTTATGGGGGTACCAAAGTTACTCGGGCACTGAGGGCCGCCGTAGCGGAGGCCTCCTCAAATTTCGACCACCTGGGCACACACATTACACGAGCTTTTCGAATTCCGCCTCCATCTAAATTTGACCACCGCGGCCGAGATCGAATCTGCGCCTTTCGAGTCAGCAGCCGAGCACTATAACCACTGAGCCACGGCAGCGCACACACCTCACTAAGTGGACGCTCGCGGGTGGTAAGGTCTTGCGGATGTTGCAAGCTTGATTTAGCCTTCACTCTTCCGATGCGTTGGAAGTGTGTGCCGCGAGCATTGCTATCGCTGATACGCTGCGCGAGACGTTCGGATTCCAATACACGTCTCGTCTTTCTCTGCGATCTTCTCTTGAAGCAAAATCTTTACTACGCTCGGTAATGCGAAGGTCACAGTGTCTGGAAATTTCCCCTCCATTTGATCTTCAGATAAAGCACAGGAGAGGAGAGGT
This sequence comes from Amblyomma mixtum, assembly GCF_055824585.1. Taxonomy (NCBI): domain Eukaryota; kingdom Metazoa; phylum Arthropoda; class Arachnida; order Ixodida; family Ixodidae; genus Amblyomma; species Amblyomma mixtum. The sequence continues at coordinate 119,851,179 of NC_143019.1, read as the reverse complement.
GCATAACAGGGACCATGAGACAGTGGACTTATCAGTAGAAACCGATGAAGAGCGGCAGCTTCGAAAGCAAATACGCATAACTAGCCCCCTTGAACAGCGGACATCTTTGTCGCGCTTTAAGCTATGTGGCGGTGGTGACAGATGTGCGCTGTATGATTTGGCGTTGACAACATTGTGGCAGGAACACTGCACTGAAGCCATAGTCCGTCGGTGTTTATTGTGTTCAATGGCGTTGGCAAGTTTGACACTCCGATGATTTTAATGAAAGGAAGTGCACAAGTCCCTCGGTCAGTGGACGCCTGAAACGCGCTTATAAGTACGTGGGGTGATGAGAGAGAGATGTGTGCTGCATGCGTTACCGCTTACAACGGTGAGCGAACTCTCGCTATCAACCTTTAACTGCCACCTGTCAAGGTTGCAGGGTGGATAGGGACTTTAATGTAGATGTAAAGACAAACAGGAATTGCTTACCATTCAAATGGGATAACATCCCGTTCCTCTCGCTCGTAACGCCTCCCACGTCTGTGACAACATCGCGAAATACTTTCGTAGACCTCTTTTTTGAGAACCAGGAATTGGTGCAGCAAGTTGAGGATATATTTCTCCGACCACAAAGCTTCCTTCATGAAAATCAAGAACTGTTAGCGGAGTGTTTCTTGAGAAAGGAACATGTGAGAAAAATAACAAGTTGTCTGTAATTGTACACACATGTCTTGCTCGAATTTTGCCTCAATCTATCGAAAAGCTGCAACAGCTGATCTGCTGCGCTCAAATTTCGCATTAGGAAGTAAGGTAATCGTCGGTAATTTCCTTTCTTGCTTTGTGGTCATGCTGAAGTTCTTTAGGAGGGAAGGAGTAAATGTTAAGAGCTTTAGGGACGTGTAGTCGGCATGGCTGGTGGCACTGAAAATTTTTATACAGAGGCGGGTTTGGTACAAGCTTGTCCCTGGGCCCCCACACGGCCCGCTCCACTGAAACGTTCCTGTCCCGGAGGTACAGTCTATCTCAAAAGTAACCAGGCTTTCATGGTTTGCTTCTTGCTCGCACAGTGGAGCCCTTACAGGTTCCCTGAAGCTGAAATAGTCGTTTAAGGTAAGGACTGGGGGTCTTCTTATCTTCCAAAACCTCTTGATCTTTAGGAAAGTCACAAGGCCACCACTATACTGACTAGAAGCAAACCATGGAGCCTGGTTACTTTTGACAAATACGGTACATAGATGACGCTGGCAGCCCGGCCTGCGGCGATTAACAGCTTGGCCGGGTTCTTAGGCCGCAAGAGGGTCTCCAAAGCCTCCCACGTGTGCACGAGGCCCCGCAAGGAAAGGTCTTCCAGGCAGAGTAAAAGGATGTGGTCGATAGTATGTCTTGGGTTGTGCCAGAGGGTACATGAGGGGTTTCTGTGCACCTATTCAGAGCGCTGAGTAAGGGGAATGTTTTTAGTTTGGTTTGGTTTATGGCGGTTTAACGTCCAGTGCGACTCAGGCTACGAGGGACGCCGTAGTGAAGGGCTCCGTAAATTTCGACCAGCTGGGGTTCCTTAATGTCCACTGTTATCACACTGTACACGGGCCTCTAGAATTTCGCCTCTATAGAATAAAGTCGACCGCCGCGGCTGCGATTCCAAATCGGCTTCCCCCATTACGATTACTCAATGGAACTGTCGGGGGCTCCGGTCCCGTTCCAAGCGGGCCGACCTCCGACTTTTCCTTTCAACCTTTCAGCATTTGCCTGCCGTAGTTGCCCTCCAAGAGCTAGGGAAAGGCGCCGTACTAACAAATTATACGACGTTCCAGCAGGACCCCTCGTCTTGTCTATTAGTCCATAGAAATTATACAGCCAACCAGGTCGACTTAGACATTCAACTTGAATGCTCCTATGTAATGGTGACCCTCCTCCCACTCCGCAAACAGGACCCACCGCTACACATACTCAATGTATACTGCAATCCGAAATTGCCGAATGTATCATTTGCGGACCTCTTTAGCCGCGCACTGAGAGTTGCGGGTCGAGACCCCCTCCTGATCTTGGGCGATTTCAACGCTCCCGCTCGGATGTGGGGTTACTGCCGTGAAGAGAAGCGGGGACGCAAGTTGGCGGAGCTTGCGTCGACGCTGGGCCTCACTCTTCACACTGACCCAGTCCACCCAACTCGTATAGGCAACTCCGTGACTAGGGATACATGTCCGGACTTGACCTTCACCCGCAACATACAATATGCAGACTGGGTCAACACCGAGGAAACCCTCGGCAGCGACCACTGTCTCCTGAATACTACGATTAGGACCCTTCCTTTCACGCGACCAACAACACAAGCCCAACTCCCAGATTGGACCAAGTTCAGGCAGAATTATAACAATGTCACACCCATACATGAGCAGGGCTACCAGTCTTGGTCACAACAATTGGTCTCTGGCCTTCGCTCCTCCGAAACTCAAATTCAGCTCTCAGAGGCGGTCTCGGATGTGGACAACCACCTGCTCCATCTCTGGGAGGCCCGGCATTGCCTCGTCCGTCGGTGGCGCCGGCAAAAGCACAACCGGAAACTTAAAGCTCGCATCGCCGAGCTCACTCAACGAGCGGCTGAGTATGCGGCCCAACTCGCCGACTCCAACTGGGTGGTCCGATGCAATACGGCCGCGCGGCAAATGTCCAGCCGGAACACGTGGCGACTCCTTCGCGCCCTAATTGACCCAACGCAAACGCGCACGGAAACTCAAAAACACCGCCAAAGAGCAATACACAGCTTTCAGGGCAACACAAATCAATTGGCGCACAAGCTCCGGGACCAGTACTTGTGCACCACCCAGGACTCCCGCGGGCCGGCGTACTCTTATGCAGGTTCTGAGAACGTTGAGCTGGATCAACCGTTCCAGCTCCACGACCTGAAGGCGGCCCTGGCAAAAATGAAACGCGGCACCGCCCCGGGTCGGGACAAAATTACAGTCAAATTGTTAGCCAACCTCCCCGACCCAGCATACATGTCTTTATTGAATTACATTAACTCAATCTGGCTTGGGGAAGTGCCACTACCCATCGAGTGGAAGACCGCCCTGGTCACCTTCATTCCTAAAGCTGGCAAGGCCATCAACACGGACAACCTCCGCCCCATCTCTCTGACTTCCTGTGTGGGCAAACTCATGGAGACGATGGTACGTGACAGGTTGTCCGAGTTCATGGAATCCAAACACCTTTTCGCAGACACCATGTTCGGATTTCGCCCACACAGATCTGCACAAGATGTCCTGCTACAACTCAATCGGGCTGTCCTCGACCCCGTGGAATGCCCTCACAATGACAAGGTCGTACTCGCCTTGGATTTGAAGGGTGCATTCGACAACGTTACCCACGAGATCATTCTCACCCACTTCTCTCAAACTAACTGCGGCAGAAATGCCTTTCAATACATTCGGCAATTTTTAACCGACAGACAATCTTACATTCGGATCCAGGATAAAGAACATGGCCCTTTTCATTTAGGAACCAGGGGTACACCCCAGGGCGCGGTGCTCTCTCCTCTCTTATTCAATTTGGCTATGATGCGCCTACCGGCCCAGCTGGATGCTGTCGCCGGTGTGCAGCATGCGCTGTATGCTGATGACATCACCCTGTGGGCCACGCACGGTTCCCTTGCAGACATTGAGGCTAACCTGCAGGAGGCGGCGACCATAGTGGACCGTTATGCTCGCCGCTGCGGCCTCCAATGCTCCACCCAAAAGTCTGAATTTGCGCACATACGCCCCTCACCAAAGTGCACAGCCAAAATTTCATTGTCTCTTGAGACAGGTCCAATCCCTGAAAATATCGAAGTCCGGGTACTGGGGCTCTTTATACATCAAGACAGACGGTCAGAAACAACATTGGCCAAACTCCGTCAGGTGGGGGACCAGGTGGGCCGCTTGGTCCGCCGGGTTTCTAACAAGCGCGGGGGGTTACGATGTAAGGACGCCTTGCGGCTGGCGCATGCATTTGTAACCAGTCGAATTCTATATTCGACTCCATACCTCCACCTGCGGAAGCAAGACGAGGATTCACTCGAAGTCATCCTCCGCAAAATTATTAAGCGGGCTCTAGGCCTCCCCGTGACCACCTCCAACAAGCGCCTCCTGGGCCTAGGCATGGTGAACACATTTCGGGAGCTCCGGGAAGCCCACTTGACTAACCAATACACACGTCTCTCGAAGACATCGTCGGGTCGCCGCCTCCTTGCCCGGCTACACATCCAACATACCACTCTCATGGAAGAGCGCGTACGTATTCCATCCCAGTGGAGATGCGCCCTCCACGTGCGCCCTCTTCCCGCGAACATGAACCGTGAGGACCATAATGGCCGGCGCCTGGCGCGGGCGGAAGCCCTGGCCCGCCACTATGGATCGAAACCCGGCGTATTCCACGTGGATGCCTCAGGCCCCCACCATGGGGGATGGTACACAGCCGCAGTCGTCCACCAATCCAAAACAGTGAACGGCCTTACTTTCCGAGCCCGTGACATAACACACGCGGAGGAGGTCGCCATTGCGTTGGCTGCATCTGATTCCAATTCAAAAACAATTATTTCCGACTCGCGAGGGGCATGTCGGAACGTCGAGCAGGGCTGGGTACCGTATCTAGCCTACCGCATTCTTCAAAACAGCGTCTACACCGGTGACCCCGCGCACCGGCGTATCGTTTGGGCTCCCGCTCACATGGGCCTTGAGGGAAATGAGGCAGCTGACGCCGCCGCCCGCGCGCTCTCTCACCGGACATTCCCCTCCGACCCTGACGATCAGGAACTCGAATTTATTCCAGCTTACACCTTCAAAGACATCGTTTTACTCTATCAATCTGGCCATGGTCTTTATCCCCGCCCGTGTAAAGGTCTGTCAAAGGCGGAGGAGCGGCTTCTGCTCCGCCTGCATACTAATACTTTGCTGTGCCCGGCAGCTCTGAAACACTTCGACCCTTCTTTCTCGGGCAGCTGTCCGCACTGTGCGAAGTCTTCGGACATCTACCACATGGTGTGGGCCTGCCCCTCCAACCCTGCTATCCCCCCTCACCCCAACCCAACCCGGGAGGACTGGGAGGCGACCCTGCTCGGCTGCTCTGACCTGCAGGCCCAACGGGCCTTGGTCGCGCGAGCCTGGGCGGCGGCCGATGCCACTGGGGTCCCGAACTGGGGACCTCCACCTAGTATTTGTAAGGGCTGGCCCCCTCTGGGTCAGCTCATGCATAACCTCCTGTATTATACCTGTACATAAATGTTTTCCACCACCACCGGCCGCGATCTAACCAGCTGAGTAAGGGGAAGGTAATGTGTACGTCTGGAGGCGGCTCTAAGGTGCCTGACGATATCTGTCAAGGAAGGAGCGGGATGAGACGATACTCATAGGTAGGCTCAGAACAAGCACACCACCCCGGCTGGCAATTACTGAACTTGTGGCACCTGACATTCTAATGCGTCGCCACGTATAAGTTTGCCGCAGAACAAGTTTTTCATGCAGGTAAGAGGACTAACATTCTAAGTATATATATATATATATATGTATATATATATATATATATATATATATATTATATATAATATACACTGAGATTATCACTAATCGATCAGAATCGATCATTTCATAAAGCAGTCAAAGGCGCTGGCAATTCTGTACCAGCTGAAACTTTGCGAGTGCACAGAGCGCGCAAGGAAATGAATGCGTGTTTTCGTGGTGAAAGTATGTTCACACCGTTTATTACACGTTAGGCTATTAATAAATAGGTCTAATCGACCAGCGAAGGGGCAGAGAGGAGACGCACTGGGGTTCTTCTAGGGGCAAGGTGGCCTTGGAACAGGCGCCTCCACATCAATTGACCCGGCACGAAATTCTGCGGACGTGTCCGGCATCCTGCGATGAAAGTGGAAAAGCATAACACGGGCTCATTTTTCCACTCAGGACCACACATGTATGGTTATCAAAAGAGCGAGCTTTCGCGTAGCACGAAGGGACGCGTTTTTTTACCACTGGATTATTTGGTGCATGGCATCTAACTGTACGAGGCGTCCGTTAATTCCAGATGCCCTTGAATTTGGCGGAGAAACTTCATGTGCTGGAACATATTTGAAAATAAAACGAAGGTCTGGTTGACGAAGAGTGTTAAAAGATAACGGTAGCTGTCTTGACGGCGGCGTGATGACATGACGATTGTGTAAACCCATGATCGCAACAGACTGTTGCAGGCAGTGGCCATAGGCTGTGGCTAGGCCGGTTAGCTTGGCTGCATTGCTGCGCGCTCGCGCGAGGCTGACAGCAGCTGGCACGTGTATCGGGCTCATGCCTTGAACAAACGTCAGGCATACAGCAAGGCAAGTATCCGACGAACGCTACTCACGTTCACGACGGCCGAGCGCACTTTGAATCAATGCCACATCTGTGTCCTGCTGACAGTGTTCCGACATTGTGTCGCTGGTGTGGAAAAGAACTACGCCCGCGTTCGCAATGCCCAGCGCGGACACAGGTAGGCAAGGGCTGCCATAAGAAGGGCGACAAGCGTCTGTCTGCATGTCACGCCAGGTAGACATCGATGAAGCATGAGGACAAGCAGCGAAGGTGAATTTCTCGGACCGTCTCGTCCTTTGATACGTCTTCATGGAAGACAACCATTCTTGTGCAAGGCGAACCTGTCAAGTGGAATAAGGGAGTAATTACTCATTGGCATCCACCCAAGCGCAGCCATACGGCTACAAAGGAAAGCTATACAGCTTTCTCAGAAACTTCGTAGTTAAAGAAAAATTCGTCCTGGTCCGGGGTTCGAACCCGGAACCACCGCCACACCGGAGCAGTCGCTCTACCAATTGAGCTAACCGGGACGGCAAGCTTATGGTAGGGCGAGAGCGAATTGATCAGTAACTCGAAGTGGGAAGAGTGTTGGTCAAAAGTTGAGGGGAATCCCCCAAGGTGGAGTAATTTTCTAATAAGGGAGTAATTACTCATTGGCATCCACCCAAGCGCAGCCATACGGCTACAAAGGAAAGCTATACAGCTTTCTCAGAAACTTCGTAGTTAAAGAAAAATTCGTCCTGGTCCGGGGTTCGAACCCGGAACCACCGCCACACCGGAGCAGTCGCTCTACCAATTGAGCTAACCGGGACGGCAAGCTTATGGTAGGGCGAGAGCGAATTGATCAGTAACTCGAAGTGGGAAGAGTGTTGATCGAGTTACTGATCAATTCGCTCTCGCCCTACCATAAGCTTGCCGTCCCGGTTAGCTCAATTGGTAGAGCGACTGCTCCGGTGTGGCGGTGGTTCCGGGTTCGAACCCCGGACCAGGACGAATTTTTCTTTAACTACGAAGTTTCTGAGAAAGCTGTATAGCTTTCCTTTGTAGCCGTATGGCTGCGCTTGGGTGGATGCCAATGAGTAATTACTCCCTTATTAGAAAATTACTCCACCTTGGGGGATTCCCCTAAACATTTGACCAACACTCTTCCCACTTCGAGTTACTGATCAATTCGCTCTCGCCCTACCATAAGCTTGCCGTCCCGGTTAGCTCAATTGGTAGAGCGACTGCTCCGGTGTGGCGGTGGTTCCGGGTTCGAACCCCGGACCAGGACGAATTTTTCTTTAACTACGAAGTTTCTGAGAAAGCTGTATAGCTTTCCTTTGTAGCCGTATGGCTGCGCTTGGGTGGATGCCAATGAGTAATTACTCCCTTATTAGAAAATTACTCCACCTTGGGGGATTCCCCTAAACATTTGACCTGTCAAGTGGAAGGTCGACAGAGGCGCCGACGAATCGGTCCTCAGTGGCAAGTTTTCGGTCCTAGCTTATGCCTCCCGGCCGCTATCTAGAGGCGGAAAAACGCTATGAGCAAATAGAGAAAGAGGCTCTGGCCTTGGTTTGGGTTTGCGGAAAACAATGGCTACCTGGTCGGCAAGCAATTCCCAATCGAAACCGATCGCAAGCCGTTGGTACCTGTATTTCTGTCAAAACGTCTTGACTGCCTTACACCGCGGCTACAAAGACTTAAAATGCGAACGATGAGGCACCAGTACGAAGTGATATACGAGGTCTGTTAGAAAAGTATCCGACCTTTGGCCGAAGAAAAAAAACTGGCATAACTGGAGCGTTAGAAACCTAATAACCTTCAAAGTAGTCTCCTTGGGGCTCCATATGCATCTCCCAGCGGTGCTGCCATTGCTGGAAGTATTCGAAAAAGACCCTTTTCGGAATGGAATTTAGCTCTGTTGTCGTTGCAGCCATAATGTCCTTTCTTTTCTGAAATCGCGCTCCTTTCAATGACCTCTTGATTTTAGGTAACAGCCAGAAGTCGTAGGGGGACATATCAGGAGAGTAAGGAGCCTGTTGAACTACAGGAGTCTGGTTTTTCGCCAGAAAAGTCTCAATCAAATGCGAGGAATGTGCAGGAGTAATGCCGCGAGGGATGCGCCTTTTGTTGTCCTGAATTCCGGTCTCTTGCGCCGCACAGCACCACGTAGGCGATGGAGGACATCCCTGTAGTACTGTTTAGTCATTCTTTGACCCTGTGGGGTGCGTACTCGTGGTGTGCCACACAGAGGGAGTCAAAAAAGCAGTCAGCATCACTTTGACATTGCTGCGCACTTGTCGGGCCTTCTTTGGTCTTGGTGACGTGGAATGCGTCCTCTGTGACGACTGGGATTTGGTTTCCGGGTCGTACCCGTACACCCAAGACTCGTCACTAGTGATTACGGCGTCGGTGAAGTCAGGGTTAAACTTCAACACGAAGCTGCTTTTTCTCCACTGTCAGCAGCTTCGGCTCGAATTTCGCTGCCACTCTCTCCATGGCCAAATCTTTGGTGATAATGGAATGTGCAGAAAAATTGCTGATGTCCACCTCTCCCGCAATTTCTCGGATAGTCACACACCAGTCCCGCATCACCACAGCGTTCACTTCGGCAATGACCTGGTCATTTCGGCATGTTGATGGCCGACCGGAGCGTGGCTCTCTCTCCACGGATATGCGGCCGTCTTTAAACCAGTTGCACCTCTGCTTAATCTGTGTGCTGCTCATAGCATCATCACCGAAAGTCGTCTGAACATTTTGAATAATTTCCACTTGGCTATCGCCAAGTTTCTGGCAAAATTTGAGGTAGTAGCGCTGCTCCTCTCGCTCCGCCATTTTCCTTGCAACAAAAAACCGACGAGAGCACTGCGCACTCCCTCACTCAAACGCTGCTTCCAGCGACTGACGCTATCGGCAGGCGGGAAAAAATTCGTGCATGCGCACGAGGGTTCAAGGTCGGCTGCTGTAAGCGCGCTTGTTTCATATCCATCAGGTGTTCGCAAAAAAAAAAAAAATAAAGTCGGATACTTTTCTAACAGACCTCGTATGTACCTGGGAGAGAACGGACCGCGGTCGACGCGCTTCCCAAAGCGCCTTTGCAGGAGACTGGCGAGATAGAGCTAGAAAGCGACATCGATGCTTTTTTTTTGCTCTGCGTGAGGACAACCCTTCCCATCCAGCAGCACTGCTTTTAGTGGCTGAAAAAATCCCAAAATTCAGACCGGGTGTGCTTTCATCTTCGAGAGCTCTGCACAAAAGAATGGCCTTCCCGACGAAATTTACCCCTCGAAGTGAGATCTTTCTATGAGTATCGTCAACAGCTTACCGTAGAGGGCGATCGGCTACTCTATGCAGCCCGTGTAGTTGTCCCACTCACGTATAAATTTTGCGCCTCTTGCACGAAGGTCACTTCGGCATCACGAAGATCCAGGCCCGCGCTAAAGTCTAGGTTTGGTGGCCAACAAGTGCCAAAGACATCAAACCACCCTAAAGAATGGAAGGAGATTAAGTCTGGGTTGCAGACTTAAGCAACGTGGTGGCGCCCGCAATGCAGCCTAGATTATACATATTCATTTTTTTATTTATACAAGTACCTGCAGCGCCCAGGGGCATTATAGCAGCGGGGACAATAACAGTAAACATATACCTAAAATGAGCATGTCAAAAATATTGAAAATAAACAAAGAAGGCACATTTGTCTAAAATAAAATAGTAACGCATCACTGTAATGGCGCTCCGAAAAAACAAGTTCTAAAAGGGTGGAAAGCTTCTACGGCAGATTGGCCGCCAGGAAAGAGTGAAAATGTTTATCCGTTTTATATTGTTCTATGCTCTTGGGAAGCCTATTCCAATGTGAAGAAGTATGAGGAAAAAAAGAATTACGAAACATATCAGATCGACATCGCGGTACAAGCACTTTCAAGGTATGATCGCGGCGTTCAGAGATAAAATGTAGAGGTAGAATGTACAAGCTCTTGTTTATTCCCGTGAGATCAGAGTATATCTGGAAAAAAAGTTCTAATTTTGCGGTTAGTCTCCGGTGAGCCAGTGTTTTCCACCTAAGATTTTCCTTAACTAATGTGATGCTACCACGCAAGTTGTAGTTGACAGAAACAAACCTGGCAGCGCGGTTTTGGATGCGTTCAAGTTTTTCCACAAGATAAAGAGCTTTCAGGGTCCCATGCCGCACAAGCATACTCGAGTACTGGACGAACATTAGTGACGTATAGCTGTTCTTTTACTTTTGTGGGGGCTTTATGAAAATTTCGTCTAATGAGGTTTAGCGTTCTAGATGACTTTAAGGTTAAATATTCTATGTGTCGGTTCCATGTCAAATTTTCAGAAAAATAGACCCCTAGATACTTGTAATGTTGAACCTTTTCAAGCGGTAGCCCGTCCAAATTATAAACTGATCTCACGGGAAGACGTTTACGGTAAAATGACACATACTGACATTTAGCGCTGTTTAAAGACATGCCCCATTTAGTGCACCAACAATGAATTTTGTTCAGATCACCATGTATACTGCTTACATCATGTTAGTTTCGTATATTCCTGTAAATGGCACAATCGTCGGTATATAATCTCACTTTACATTCAAGCCCTTCAACAATGTCATTTATAAAGACTAGAAATAACAAAGGCCAAAAAAAAACACTTGGGGCACGCCAGAGGTTACGGTGACATTTGATGAATTAGTACCATTGATTAAAACACTGAGTTCGCCCAGATTAGTAATCTCTAATCCAGTCTACTACTGCAGGGTGTATACAGAGAGAAATAATTTATATAACAACAACGCATGAGGAACTGTATCAAAGGCTTTCCAAAAATCCAAAAAGATGCAGTCTACCTGAAAACCAAGATCAAAATTATAAAAGAGATCATGGGAAAATTCTACCAGTTGAGTCGTGCACGACAGTACAGGCCTGAAGCCATGTTGAGCATTTGAGAAGAAATTATTGTTTTGAAGGTGTTTCATCACAGAGCTGTAAATAATGTGTTTCATACTCTTGCAGCATATGCATGCAAGAGAGATTGGTCTATAGTTTTGTAATGCCTTTTTGGGACCACTTTTGTGGACTGGAATGACGTTGGCTACCTTCCACTCTGCAGGTAAAGAAGTGCTGTATAATGATTTGTTAAGCAAGCCGGTTAAGAAGTGTGCAATTTCTTGCAAGATTTCAATACATACGACGGGATGGTGTCAGGTCCGCATGCTGATTTGTTTTTTAGGTTAGTAAGCAACTTGAGAACACCGTTATATGTGACAGTAACCGCGGGCATGTTCTCATAGGCTTTTTCTTGTGTTTCAGGCAATTCGCCAGAATATGCGGCAGTAAAGACGGATTGAAAATAATAATTGAAACAGCAAGCCTTCTCGTAATCGTCATACACAGTTTTCTCGTCAACTAACAAATTAGGGACACAGGTCACCTCTTTACTATTGATTTTAACAAATTTCCAAAATTCCTTTGAATTTCTCCTTAACCTTGTGTCAAGCGATGACATATAATTATGTTTATTTAACTTTTTTTCTTGATTAATTTTGTAGCTTATCTGGCGCATTTCCTGGAAAACAGACTGCCTCTTGTTTCTTAAATATGTAGCATACAGACGGCGTTTCTTATCAATCAATGCCCGAATTTTCTTATCCACCCATGGCTTATCGTTCCGGCGTCTACGTGTAATAATTTTATAAGGGATGTATTGCTCAATTAGAGCCATTAGTTTATCTCTGAAAAGAATCCAAGCTTCATCTATATCCAGTGACTGGCTGACTCCATAAAGAAGAGGGTAGAAACTAGAAAGTTCACTTGAAATTGACGTGTAATCACCTCGGTCGTAAGAAAACACTTTCCTGGAATGTTTGTGGGCAGATCTAACTGAAGTGGTAGAGCACGTGGCCACAACACTGTCATGGTCACTGATACCAGGGATGACAACTATATCGTTGATCAATGACTGAGAGTTAGCAAAAAACAAATCCAAGGTACGCTCAGTGTCATGACCTCGTCTGGTGCTCTCAGTCACGAATTGGGTCAGGTCATTAGTTGTAATAAACTCTGAAAAAGCTAGAGATAAGATAGTCGAATCAGCCAAAACAGGTTTTCCATTTTTCCAGTGAAACGGCAGGCATATTAAAGTCTCCTCCAAGAATATAATTACTATTTATGGTAGTTAAAAAACTTGATAATTCATTAAATGATTGTGGGCTAGAAGGACCAGGAGGCCGGTAAAAGGACCCATTAGCGATGTAACTGCCATGATTAACTCTAATCCTGCACCACACAGATTCAGAATAATCAAAAGAGCTAGGTAAGTCACTACTCTGAGGGCATTGATTAATAAGGACAAAAACACCGCCACCATGTGTGTTTTTATCACACCGGTACACATCATAGCCACAAGGAAAGACTTCGATATCTGCAACGGATTTATGTAGCCAAGATTCAGTCCCGATAATAACGTGCGGTTGAACAGAGGAAAGCAAAGGAGCAAATTCTTCTACGTTATTTTTCAAACTTGGGCAGTTTACTAGCTAAATACTAAGCGAAAGGCCGCACAAAGAATCAGATTTTGCACTATCACACAAAGCATTAGTCTTTGAGCAGCGCTTGACATTTAGCTATCTTTTTATTTCCCTCCCCGTGTCTTCTCCGCTATCGTAGACAAAAATTTTGTTGCCTATATGCAGCCTGTCGAAACGCAGTTTCAACGAGAGGTTTGTGGTTTGGGCATATTCGTACAGTTTTGAACGAGCGCGTCTGACAGCGGGACTGAAATCCTCACGAATTGCATATTGTTTACCCTTTAGCTTTGATCCACACGACAAGAGCAGTTCTTTAGCTTTAAACCTACAGAAATTTACAATAATCGGCCGGTTCTTTCCTTCACGAAAAGTTCCGAGCCTGTGAGCACGTTCGATATCATTTTTCTCAGAGTCTTTCCAACTTTCATTTTCACAGTCAGATAAGCCAAAAACTATCAAGTTATTTCTGCGTGTCCTGTTATTTGCATCCTCGAGGGACGATTTCGCGTTGACCAGTCTACGCCCATTATCCGAGGCGCCTTCTTTGACTGCAAGTAAATCATTTTGTAGTACAGCGACGGTGTTTTGTAGTTCCTGCAGCGAACGAGCAAGAGCATACTGTTCCCTCTTAACTTCTTCAAGATCGGCAAGAAAACGTGTCTGTCCCTGCTCTGACCTGCGCACAATTGCATAGATGCCCTCAATACTAGTACGTTCATCAATACTACCACTGTCCGGACTAGGGCCAGGATTTAATTCAACATCTCCCGAGAGGAGTAAGAGCAATGCAGAGAAATCACGATAGGACAAAGTACATAAACCCATCCATTTCTTCACCCACTCCAACAAACTGTCGGGGCACGACACCGCAATCACACATCGGTTACACCACCGGTAACAGGAAGCAGGATTTCGATAACCAACCTGGGCGAAAAGACGAGGTAAGCTCATGTCGAAAGCGATGTCGCGCCCCGGCAGCAGACCGTCGAAGTGGAGTTTAAATAGAGCCTCCGCCCTCTTGGTAACAGTTGACGAGGGTGGTCGCCAGGTCAGATAAGTGAATGTATCCAGAGTACCCGATGTTGGCATTTGGTTTGTTGTTTTCCGGGAAAGGCGATGTTCGCACAGCCTCGCGTGCGTCCCACTGTCGCGAAGAAACTGAAGACGGGGCGAAGCTTCCGGCCACGTTGAAGAAGCCGTCGCCTGGCCATGGAATCAGCAGGGCTCCGAAAAGCACCTGTGCGAAAAGACGAGGTAAGCTCATGTCGACAGCGATGTCGCGTCCCCTACATAGGGGGCGCGACAATGTCAACATATGTCAACATGTCAACAATGTCACAATGTCAACAATGTCTCATTGTCAACATAGTTGACAATGGGAACGGCACTGTAAGGCGAAATCGAACCAGACTTATCCCTTTTCTCCAGCCTGCAGAAGGGGAGAGAGACAACCAAGACGTCGTATACGAGGAATATTTGTATGGCGAAATACATGAAGACGACAAGGCACTAACCCTCCCAGGGACTTCAGTTTCTCCAGAAAATTGAGAAACACCCTGCGCTGACGCCTCCCATAGGCACATCGCCCTCTATACATTAGTGGTGCCGAACAGTCCCAGCCTAGGGTCTCAATCTGCTCTGTCCTACCGGCAAACCAGGTGTGGACGTTACGTTATTCCTCCCAAGACTGCTTTTTGTCAGGGGAGATGATGTAGGCAGTAGCCACAGTAGCTAGGCCGGTTAGCTTGGCTGCACTACTGCGGGCTCGCGCGTGGATGGCTGCGGCTGGCACGTGTGTCGTGCTCGTGCTGGTATTCGCGTGGTTGGATTAAACCTGTCCTGCTGGCATCTCAGCACAGATACCTTCTTTAGACCTGGCAGTGGGCATTCATAGAGAAAGCCGCTTGTCACTGTGTGGAGAAAAGGTTAGAGATCACTGCGGCACCCGCGTGGGAGAAGTGCCGAAGCTTGAAGTCCCACTTCATGACGTAACACCTGGACGTCGACATAACAATTCCACACTTTTCACGTCAACTGAGACTCGTGACAGGAAGTCGAGAAACTGAAACCCAAAGCCGATCCCTTATCGATCCCATTTAGATCACTTATCGATACCTTATTAATACCACAATGTTTCATATTTGGCGCCACGTTTGCTCCAGACCCGCCCATATGTTGGACATTTGTGGCTCTAATTAATCCCCCTCAACCCCAAGATTGACTGTACTAGATTTCTTATGCTCTATCCGATGGTGTCATCTTTTTTTTTGCATTCTTGCATTTTTTGCTTCCTAATCATTCCTGATATCACTGTTGCCTTAATAGCTGAATTTTTAATTATAGTTTTCCACTTCTTATTTTCTGATCTCTATATTGTTCTGTACTATCGTACTTGTTTTGGTTTTTTCCCCTGTATGTATTTCTCTCTCCTGCTTGGACATACAACATGTCCACAGTAGTTAAAAGTAAATAAATAAATACCGATTCGTTCGGAGGTAATCGTGCGGGCAAGCTCGGCTCACTTTTTGGACATTTTTGGCTGAATATAATCAACTCACCTAACCCCCGCCCTCCCGCCCATTTTTGATTTTCCGCACGAGATTTTTTGATGCTCTATCCCATGGTACCACTCTTTTTTGCATAAACCTAATCGACGTAATCGGGCGGGTAAGGTCATGATGACACGAAATCGCAAACATAGCCATTCAATGCTCATGCATTAAAACAGGAGCAAACGCAAGTATCGCAGTTGCTTCTTCCCTTGTTGTTCGTTTTGCTGCTGAAGGCAGTATTTCGGTCTTCTGTGTACCTTGAATGGAAAGTAGTTCATTCCAACTCCTTCTTAATGGTCACAGGTCTAACTCTCATAATTGTGACCTTCAACCGCAGGACAGTTCCAAAGTCATCAAGTTGGAAGTATTTCCTAGAGATCTAGCACCGCGAAATCCGCGAATTCAGCATCGTGGAGGTTATAGTACAGGGGGACATCACGTCAGTTGAGACTTGGTGGAAATATCATGCAAGCTGGTCACGATGCTTCAGTGATAGCTGCTACAACGATGAGGATTCATACTCATACTACTGGAAGTTATATATGACTAGCTGGTTGCACCTGTAAGTCTTGTCTCCAGAAGTGATCTCTCTCAGAGTTGTCAGTACTGAAAAGGGATTAAAGTTAGGGGCTTCGTAACGAGTATGTAGCAGCCCCTGTTCCAACCCTTGTGAATTCACAGCTTATGCCTCTAAGGTCTACGAATGGGATATATTACATACCTTCTCGCCAGTGCCGGCTTGGGAAGAGAATAGTGCCTTAGATCAGGCTGTCTCGGCGCCTCCTGGATATGGATGGTCACCGAGTGTCCTGGCCTCGCTGAGCAGACCTACGTCTCCGAGCTTGTGGCGCCGAGATCTGTGGTGCAAAGGGGGGCGTACGAGTCCCCTAGCACCATGAAGGCCTCGAAGTCGGAGCCGGCCGAGCCTCCCAAGGCGCTGCTGCAGCAAGTGGTGGTCTCGCGATCGCTGCGATGTTAGTGCACAGTGAGGATCCACAGGTGGTGGAAACTATTGCGCAGCACTTCATTACAAAATCTCTTTCCCCTATTTCTTCCATCCCCCTAACCTTTGTTCTTCCCTTTGTGTGGTTTCCACCGAGATTTGAGACGGTTACTGAGTGATTTGCTTTGGTTTATGGTTTATGGACGTTTAACGTCCCAAAGCGACTAAGGCTATGGGGGATGCCATAGTGAAGGGCTCCGGAAATGTCGACCGCTAGCGTTTTTTTTATATGCACTGACATCGCACAGTACACGGTCCTATAGAATTTTGCCGTCATCGAAATTCGACCGCTGCGGCCGGGAGCGAACCCGCATCTTCCGGGTCAGCAGCCGATTGCCATAGTCACTGAGCCACCGCGGCGGCGATTTGCGTTGCTCAAATGATTGGCTTTGCTCATAAACCAATCCCATTTTTTTTTCAGGAAGTCAAATAGCACGCGTAACTATGTGGAGCACATGTGAAGTGGCCTTCTCTTTTCCACCGCAGCATCCGTCACAGCCCTCTACCTGTCTACGGAAAGAGGTGCCGTTGTTGAGGGCTCCGGAATAATTTCGGCCACCTGGGGTTCTTGAACGTGCACAGATATCGCACAGCACTCAGGCGATTTTTGCGCTTCGCCTCCGCCGAAACACGGCAGCCGCGGTCGGGTTCCAACTCGCGATCTCCTTTCCAGTAGCCGAACGCGCTTACTCAGCCACCGCAGTGGGATACCACCGGCCGCATGGCTATTTTAGAGCGCAGCTCTTTGGCGTCCGTTCCTGGGTTTCGCGTCGGCGTCGGCGTCGGCGTCGGCCTCGTAACCAGCTCCGCCCCCAATATCACGCTTTTCAATTGGTCGAAATGCTCGTGACGTCACAGTGCGCGAATTTCAAATGGGGCCAATTGTACTTTGGCTAGTAACCATGCAACCAATCAAAGGGATCGTATAGTGATGCTGCAACTAAGTTGGACTGAGTTTAGTTAATTGCTTAATTAATCAATTAGCCTAATTAATATAGAGGAGAATGAAGAGGTCAGAAGAAAAGAAAAGAAAGACGCGCGCCGCAACGACAACAGCGTCCGCGGAAGGAGACGCTGCTGAAAAAAACAGATAAGTACGAAGCCGCGTTCCTTCCACCACCACGCACTTCCCCACTCAGTAAGACGTTGCTCGTTTCATATACGTTGTGTCGAACATCCTAGACAGTTCCAACAATTGACAGGTTAATGACAGAACACGATGGATAGAAATGCAAGAATATAAATATGAAATAGCCTAATTAACCTTTCTAGTTAGACCGCATAAATCAATAAAACCGAGAACGAAATTGGTCGAGTTGGGGAATCGAACCAGGGTCTCCGGAGTGCGATACGAGCACGCTAGCCACTCCGTAATGCCAGCTGAATGGTTTGGAATGAACAAAGGCGCGTCTAGCTAATACGGCGTCTTCGTTCACTCCCATCTTCCCCCTTTCCCTTACGGCGAGGTGCAGGTGTCCACCCAGATATGCGAGAGAGATACATTTCCTTTCCTCAAAAAATAAATTTACCGTCCAGCAAGGCGTACAGCCGAATTGGCGATGGCGTTCTGTGGACTCCCTGGCAGCGTTGCAAGACGCTGTCGCGTTCCACTCTTACAGGCGAAGCTTAACATGTTAACCACACATCAGTAACACACGCAGACAGCCAATGGACGCGTCATTCGCTGGCAGCGCTTGATTCATCATTCACAACCACATTCTTAACGTACGCTCCCTTGCCGCACATGCCAAAGACGTACACCACGATCACATTCTGCGCCATTCCTCTGTACTTTGCTTTGCTGAAACCTGGATGGATCCCGAAGAGCCTCTCGAAATCACAACAGAGCGGCGGGAGTCGCTATCTACTTGCGCACAGGTCTCTCTGCAATACCAGTCGAAATGTTTGGCACGTCACATGAAGTTGGCGAACTGTGCGCCGCAATGTTGCCCAACGGCTTGCTGGTAGTAGCTGCCTACTTCGCCCCTACCGCACTCACGAAAGACGTCGTGCACTTCCTGCAACTCGCATTAACCGTCCATCGATCCACACCGATGTTAGTAGTGGGGGACTTTAATGTTGACATAAAGACAAACAGCAATTTCCTAACACTTATGCGGGAGAACATCCCGTTCCTCTCGCTCGTAACGCGTCCCACGGCTGTGACAACCCCGCGAGGCACTTGTATAGATCTCGTCTTTGAGAATCAAGCATTGGTGTACCAAGTCGAACATATATCAGTCTATTTCTCCGACCACAAAGCTTCCTTCATGACTGTCAAGAACTGTTAGTGGAGTCTTTGTTAAAGGAATACGTGTGAAAAATAAAAAAAAAAAATCTGTGATAGCGCATACATGTGTTGCTCGATTTCTTTGCCTCAATCTATCGAAAAGGTGAAACAGCTTATTTGCTGCGCTCAAATTTCGCATTAGGAAGTAACGTAATCGTCGGTAATTTTTTTTCTTTTTTTCTTTAGACAGTGTCAAAGGCACGCCAAGGCATCGCCTATTTTGCTCGGTTAATGTATCGTGCGAGGTCGATGGGACTTTTTCAAACCACGGCAACCACCTTTTGTTCAATTGCAAACACCTTACTATTCGCTTCTGAAAAACCGCTGCCACCAATATGACCTCCGTCTCGTTCACGCAGGACCAAACATATTTTTAAGCATGAAATGCTTTTTGCCCCCGTTGTCGGCAGTGTGGTGACGTCACGCCGAGACCGAGAGCCATCATCCGGGCACTGAAATCCACTCATCCGGGCATTGAAATCCACTCATCCGGGCATTGAAATCCACTCATCCGGGCACTGAAACCCACTCATCCGGGCACTGAATTCCAGTCATCCGGGCTCTGAAACGAGAACATCCGGGCACCGTACGAGACAACGAGATTTAACGAGACTCTGTAAGCCCTCCTACGCGACCAGTATGCAAGCGCCGGTTGGTCTCCAAAGGAGTCACAAAAAATAACTGCTGCCAGTGCCTTCTCAATGTTTATCAAGATATCAGTGGCTGTGCGTTTGATAATGCACGGAATTATAATTTCCGATTTGTAATAACGCGTGCAAAAAGCACATAAATGCCACGATACACTTCGTTGTCATACGTGATCGCTTAGGGGCTTCGCGGATCGAAGCAGAGCCGCGCAGGCGCACAGGGGCCCGGGGGATAAGCGCTGCGTTCAAAGGGCAAGGCATCGCGCCGAACGGGTGGTGGCGTTCCTCCCTTCCATTACGGTGCGGTTCGGGTGTCCACCGAGATGGCAGAGAATTACTGCGCCATTTCCTTTCCTCAAAAAACCTTGCGTTCAAATGGCAAGGCAACGCGCTGAACGGGTGGTGGCGTTCCTCCCTTCCATTACGGTGCGGTTCGGGTGTCCACCGAGATGACATTAGGCCCGTAAACATTTCATGCTTACTTTACTCTCGGTTACGGGAGAGGAAGAGATTTTTTAGAGCGCAGCTCTTTGGCGTCCGTTCCTGGGTTTCGCGTCGTCGTCGGCGTCGGCGTCGGCCTCGTAACCAGCTCCGCCCCCAATGTCACGCTTTTCAATTGGTCGAAATGCTCGTGACGTCACAGTGCGCGAATTTCAAATGGGGCCAATTGTACTTTGGCTAGTAACCATGCAACCAATCAAAGGGATCGTATAGTGATGCTGCATCTAAGTTGGACTGAGTTTAGTTAATTGCTTAATTAATCAATTAGCCTAATTAATATAGAGGAGAATGAAGAGGTCAGAAGAAAAGAAAAGAAAGACGCGCGCCGCAACGACAACAGCGTCCGCGGAAGGAGACGCTGCTGAAAAAAACAGATAAGTACGAAGCCGCGTTCCCTCCACCACCACGCACTTCCCCACTCAGTAAGACGTTGCTCGTTTCATATACGTTGTGTCGAACATCCTAGACAGTTCCAACAATTGACAGGTTAATGACAGAACACGATGGATAGAAATGCAAGAATATAAATATGAAATAGCCTAATTAACCTTTCTAGTTAGACCGCATAAATCAATAAAACCGAGAACGAAATTGGTCGAGTTGGGGAATCGAACCAGGGTCTCCGGAGTGCGATACGAGCACGCTAGCCACTCCGTAATGCCAGCTGAATGGTTTGGAATGAACAAAGGCGCGTCTAGCTAATACGGCGTCTTCGTTCACTCCCATCTTCCCCCTTTCCCTTACGGCGAGGTGCAGGTGTCCACCCAGATATGCGAGAGAGATACATTTCCTTTCCTCAAAAAATAAATTTACCGTCCAGCAAGGCGTACAGCCGAATTGGCGATGGCGTTCTGTGGACTCCCTGGCAGCGTTGCAAGACGCTGTCGCGTTCCACTCTTACAGGCGAAGCTTAACATGTTAACCACACATCAGTAACACACGCAGACAGCCAATGGACGCGTCATTCGCTGGCAGCGCTTGATTCATCATTCACAACCACATTCTTAACGTACGCTCCCTTGCCGCACATGCCAAGGACGTACACCACGATCACATTCTGCGCCATTCCTCTGTACTTTGCTTTGCTGAAACCTGGATGGATCCCGAAGAGCCTCTCGAAATCACAACAGAGCGGCGGGAGTCGCTATCTACTTGCGCACAGGTCTCTCTGCAATACCAGTCGAAATGTTTGGCACGTCACATGAAGTTGGCGAACTGTGCGCCGCAAAGTTGCCCAACGGCTTGCTGGTAGTAGCTGCCTACTTCGCCCCTACCGCACTCACGAAAGACGTCGTGCACTTCCTGCAACTCGCATTAACCGTCCATCGATCCACACCGATGTTAGTAGTGGGGGACTTTAATGTTGACATAAAGACAAACAGCAATTTCCTAACACTTATGCGGGAGAACATCCCGTTCCTCTCGCTCGTAACGCGTCCCACGGCTGTGACAACCTCGCGAGGCACTTGTATAGATCTCGTCTTTGAGAATCAAGCATTGGTGTACCAAGTCGAACATATATCAGCCTATTTCTCCGACCACAAAGCTTCCTTCATGACTGTCAAGAACTGTTAGTGGAGTCTTTGTTAAAGGAATACGTGTGAAAAATAAAAAAAAAAATTCTGTGATAGCGCATACATGTGTTGCCCGCTTTCTTTGCCTCAATCTATCGAAAAGGTGAAACAGCTTATTTGCTGCGCTCAAATTTCGCATTAGGAAGTAACGTAATCGTCGGTAATTTTTTTTTTCTTTAGACAGTGTCAAAGGCACGCCAAGGCATCGCCTATTTTGCTCGGTTAATGTATCGTGCGAGGTCGATGGGACTTTTTTAGTTTCGAAGATTGTCACAACGGCTTACCTAAAAGGGATAATAAATCAATAAATAATGCTTAAAAGTCTATACCAACCTATTGTTACTAACCATGTAATATTTAGTTTAAATTCAAAACTGATATTCCAGCGCTCTGAATAATCTGTGTAAAAGTATGCAGAAAATGTTTTGAATATTTTAAACGGCGTTATATGCCACTAAGGATAACGATTTGCGACCTAAAAGGCAAAAAAATTAAGAAATGAAATAAAAAAAACTGAAACTACAGTACAGAGAGCGGAGTCGAACGGCCGACCTTCCATACGCAACATGTGCCTCTAATCCACTGCGCCAAAGCGGCGATGTCAAGCCGTCGTTCTGAATGAATATTTATAACCAGCCTTAATGGTGGCTGCTACCTGCCGGTGGGCGGCGCTGTCATCGCGGGCTGTACCGGCTGCATTTGGCGAACACGCATCCGGTGCGCGCCTTATCCATATCGAGAGCTAAGGAGATGCGCCGACGCAGCAACTGCTACACCCTCTGCTAGTCCCATGGTATCACAAAGGCGAAGCCAACTACTGCGTGGAGTTGCACATTCTCGTTTGCCCTCTCGTATTCACGTGACATCTCTGTGGTGGTGCCGGTAAGCGCGCGCCGCTGCCTCTGCTTGGCAAGTCACGTGGTTTGCCTGCGTTCCGCGGGCGCTCGGCTGCTGACCCGAAAGACGCGGGTTCGATCCCGGCCGCGGCCGCTGAATTTCGATGAAGGCGAAATTCTAGAGGCCCGTGTGCTGTGCGATTTCAGTGCACGTTAAAGAACCCCAGGTGGTCGAAATTTACGGAGCCCTTCACTACGGCGTCCCTCATAGCCTTAGTTGCTTTAGGACTTTAAACTCCAACAAACCAAACCAAACCAAGCCTCAAGGTGAAACGCGCAGCAAGATTGACTCTGGGAGACACGTAGGAATAGAGCTCTTGCTCTAAACAGAAATTGCACGGGCTTTACCCGCCGTGGTCGCTCAGTGGTTAGGGCGCTCGGCTGCTGAGCCGGAGTTACCGGGTTCGAAGTCCGCCGCGGCGGCCGCACTTAGCTGGCGGCGAAACGCAAAAGGGGACGGTGTGGTGTGCGATGTGAGTAGACGTTAATAAAAATCCCCAGGTGGTTGAAATTATTGTAGAGCCCTCCCTTACTATCTCCTCTCACTCCCTCCTTTATCCCGTCCCTTACGGCGCTGTTCAGGAGTTCACGGTGACGTGACAGACATACTGCGGCATTTTATATTTCAATTCGCGCCTTCGACGCAACGGATAATGTACACACTGCATTTGTAAAGTGCTTTATTGTTGGAGCTTGCTAAGTAACTCGTACCTCGAAATCATTTTTCGTCGGCAATCTGCCCATTCATTTCGCACAATGTGTCGGCCATCTGTTTCAAAGAATGCGAATAATGCACGTACCAGTTGTATCCCCCCCAAACAATGACACCAGCATAAACAATGTTTCTTACCTGCTCGCGTTCCTCCGGCTGTGGCAACTCCTGTTCGAGGGAAGAATCATCCGCCCTCATTGCTGCGCCGTGCTGCGGTTCCTCCTGAGGCCCGCGCTGCACAGCCCTCTGCATCTTGCGCCGCTGAATCGTGTCGCAGGGATTCAGGCGCTGGAAGCCGGGACGCCGCGTCTGTGGTTCGACTAGAGTGCCGCCACTGATGGCTCCGATGTGCAGAGAACTCCTTGAAGTGCTTTTCTTGGATGTGCTGGGCCGTTCTCGGTGATGGTGGTTCGGCACCCACACAGCCATGACACTCCTTCTGAAGTCGACGGGGGGCCAGTTCAAGTGAGCGCAATCGCGATCCTGTGGCCTGTTCACGCACTTATATGTGGACGATCGGAGGTGGTAACTCTCGATTCAGCGGCTGCTGCAAGCTTGATCTAGCCTACTCTCGTCCGTTGCGTTCGTATCTGTGCCGTGAGCGTTGATGATGCCCAGCGCGAGACGTTCCGAATGCAGCACGTGGCTCGTGCGCCTACCCAATCAACATCCTTTTCTTCTCCTCACTGTGAACGCTGTGATTTGTTGTTGCGGCTGAAGGAAGGATGAAAAGAAAAGTGCGCGGGCCTGCGCACTGGCTCGAGCTGAGCCACAATCACTGCCAGGAGCAGAGCACAGTTGAAAGAGGTGAGAGGATGTCCGCAGCGGCCGCTCTTCCATGTAGATGATACGGAAAAAGGCGCTCGTGGGCTGTGCAATGTCAGTGCACGTTAAAGATCCCCAAGATGTCGAGATTGTTAAGGCGAAAGCCTTTAATGCCTCATCGCTGTCTACAGAAGGTTGTCAGCAGAGGTGTAACGCTTTTCGGTTGGTCGCAATGGTTTTTGAGACAGTTACTGCGTAATTTCCTTTCCTCAGATACTATTTTCATTTTTTTTTCACTACGGCCCCTCTACTTTTTTCTTCTTGCAGTCCCACTTCATCTATAAACGGAGGACGGGTGCCCACCGAGATATGTGAGGTAGTTAATTTTCTTCATTGCGGGCTGTCTTTCTTTCTTTCTTTCACTCCTACTTCCTCCCTTCCCGTAAGGTGCGGTACAGGTGTCCACCGAGAGGCAGAGAATTTCCTTAACTCAAAAAGCGTTGCGTTCAAAGGGCAACGCATCGCGCCGACCGGGTGCTGGCGTTCCCTGGACTCCCTGGCAGTGCTACAACACGCTTCCGCGTTCCACTCGTAAAGGCGAAGCTTAAGCGACATTAATTAGCAGTTAGTTAGTATTCAGTCACTAACAGTGATTAGCCAATTAACGGTAATTTATAATCAGCAATTAGTCATTAATTATCCGTGACGTCAACCAGTGGTGATGTCACCAGTTCCACAGAGGCAGTCAAAGTGCTGCGGAAAGCGCTTTCGCCTCTACGCGCTTCAGACAGCCAAATTGCCTGCTGAGATTCTCCGCCGCTGCGATTGCCACGCCGTTGCTTCCGCAATTCTACTCGTGATGGTCATTTGTCAAACCAAAGCCAATGTTTGCTCACGGCCAACGCCACCGACGCTGACGAGGACACCGGCTTGTCTGCGACACGGTGACCTTAAAGGACAACTGATTACCTTCTGGTCGAAAGCGAAGTTACAGCCATGGCAATCAACTACTTCGTCATGCTCCTCTCCTTCCGTTCCCTCCTCGAAATTTTTCTCTCTCGCACCTCGTCCAATAGACTCCGCTAAGGAAAAGCGCCCTTTCTTCTCGGATGGTAGCGGGAGGCATGGTGTCTGGTGGAGTGCGTCACGTGTCTACATCATGGCCCCGCCTTGAAAAGAATTCTTCTCAGTTAGACACCCTATCTCAGTTGTTGCTACCCGGTCTATTGGATTGGATTGGAGAAACTTTATTGATCTAAAAGATCAATGGGGCGGGATCAATGGCCACTTAACGGAGGTCGACCTTTCCCACCCAGTCATCAAGTTTGGCTTGCATGTTCTTGTCAGGCTCCCTCAGGAGCTTCAGCCAGGCCTCCCGGGAGGGAGCCGGTAGAAGGTCTTTTGGAGGTGGATTTTCCTTACAGTTGCATAGGATGTGTTCGTCTGTTGCTATGTTGCCGCGATGTATGCAGTTGGGATCGATGAGTTGTGTGGTAATTCGACATAAGAATGGGGGTCATGACTGTCCAAGTTTGGGCCCTACGAAGGTTTCTGGCCTGTGGCCTGGTAAGGTCCGGGTGAGGTGCACGGTAAAGTTTCCGCGCCTCACGGAGCTGATTGGCCATTTCTCGGTAACTGAAAGTTTCGTTCATGTGAGACTCCGAGACACTCCCCGATCCCTCCCGGTTTGCTAGAGCTGGGGCATATCGGTTCGCCTTCTCATTTCCCGCATTTCTCTCGTGTGCAGGGAGCCAAATAATTTCTAAGCGGTTTATTCTTTGGCTCTGTTTGATTAGACCTCCGGCTGCAGAGCAAATCAGCCCTTTGGTTTAATTTTGGATTGCAATCTTAGAGTCACTAATTATTGTGTATACGAGCTCGTCCCTGAGAACTAAGTCAATGACTACTTCTTCGGCCTCCGTTGTTGAAGTTACTGTCGCTACAGCAAAGAACCTGGGCTGGTCTTTTGTCGTTCGCACTATGGTGGAGAATTGCTTTGAGCACGGTTCGCTCCCCTAGCTGCATGCCTTTCCACTGTCATGTTGTTGGGGAGGGGTAGGATTTTAATGTGCTCTCAGATTGTGATCGGCAGCGTCTCCCTGCAGCTAGAGTCGTACACCGGCTCTATCTCTAGCCTGTATAGTACCATGCGGCCTGCAGTAGAGGCTGAGAGACTCAATATTTATGCTTCCATATGCGCCTTTATCAGCTCTCCAGTGTGTTGTATATGCCTAGTTCGAGTAGCTTTTCAGTGTTGGTGTATCTAGGAAGCCGTAGAACTTTATACACCGTTCGAATGTTCGCATTAACCGATTCTACGTCTCTTGGAAACTGCAGTAGGGTAGATAGTATGTAATGCGTCTGATCATGAAGGCTTGCTCTATGCGGCAGAAATCTTGCTCCTTCATCCCCGTATGTTTATTCGTAACTCTTCTGGGCAGTTCTAGTACTTGTTTACTTGTGGCCTGAATGGCCTTTAGGGTATCTTGACCTCCGCCATTTTTGTGGAAGGTGAGGCCAAGGAGACTATCCACTTCGGCGATATTGTTTCCTGCCAATTTGTTGTCCAAGAGTTTCCTCGCATTAAGGTTTTTTCAGTGATCGCTCTTGCCACTGGCGAGCGCAACGGTTAGGTGACGTCATGCCAGATGGCGCGGCGAAGCGCTGAAATGCAGGCCCAGCGGTTGCTAGGCAACGGCTCTTGCGCCGGCTCCGGCGCCAAGCTGCACCCACGGGCATACGGACGAGGTGCGACCACACTCGACGAGGCGAAGTGGCTGGCGTAGTGAAGCTTTCGCTTCAAAAGCTCCCAGACTTCTGGTTGTCCACTGAAGTGTAACTTTCACTTCACCTGCACAATGGGCAACCACAGGAATAGAACCAGGCTACCGCGCTCTTGAGGCCACATTCCCAGGTCTACTGAGAACTACTTAACGACCCGACAGTCCAAGGTGGCGGAGTTCTTGGTTTTGAAAGGGGACACTGGAGCTTACCATTCGAGCAAAAATCCCAGTGGGGCAATCTGAATGCATTGCTTCTATGTATTGCAACAAAGCCAACCGAATTCGTAAAGCTGCTTATACATTAAGATGAGAAGGGGCGAAAAAAAATAAGGAAACAGAAAAAAAAAATGTCCTTGCGAACACTATTGTCATGAACAAACAAGTAGCGTCGACGACAGTGAAGTTGACACAGGAGAGGCGAAGGCAGGGAGCAGAAAGGTGGACCCTTTGCGCTGTCTGGTCTTAAGGCTTGGAAATTACATCAAGCGCGTCGCTATTCGTGTGTACCGAGCAAATAAATATGCATTCACCCAGATTCACACATTTAATTCGTACAATAAAATCAAAGCAATCCATAAAATCAGACGTATATTTATGATATGGGCCTATCGGGCGCTGTGGAAGGTTGAACTGCGCAGCCTTGTGGGGATGTCATGTGTCCGAGTGAAGTCACGAAAATGGCCAAGGACCAGGAGAAGGTTGCTGTGCTCAGAACCGCCTTGAATCGCGGGTTCATGTGCCAGTCTGCCCAAGTGGAAGGCACCACCTCTCCATTCCTGCAACAGGGAAACGTTACAGAAATACGTGATTTTGCAGCAGAACGCATCAAACTTAAGCACTCAAGACATCGCAGTATTGTATGTTTATCTGTCAATAATACACAGGGCGACTATGGGGCAATATACGGTGCACTATATATTTTCTAGAGCTTTCGTTTTCTAATACTCGCGATCACCAGAGAGAAGAAAAGTTTTAGAAAGTCTCTAAGGTGCTTTGCCCGTATTTAGTGCTGTGACGAGTGGCGACGAAATTAAGTGCATGCCAGATCGTCATGGCTTTGTGTTGCCCCGACATGCCTTTATGTACAGTGTTTGACTGATTAAGGCGACTTCACACAGAGGCGCGGTGTGCGGCTTTCAGATAGGAGCACGGGGATGTTAGGAATGAGCAACAATTCCCGCGATTACAATTCCTTGCTATTCTTCAAGACGCAGAGCAATAAAGCAAGACAGAAAGCCCCATTCCTAGAGTGGCGCTTGCAAAACAGGAGCTCAATAAACGCTGTGGTTCATTCTAAAAGCGAATTAGTATCAACCACCATATATAATAAACTGTTGCGTGTTTCTGCGTTCAACCACGTGTGAACAGGGGGATTTCTCCCTTTTCACATAATAAGCAAGCGTAATAGATGCACGCGATTAATTATATATCAATATATTATGATAAACGAACACCCAGTCATGATGCTTGTTCGCGTTCCAGTGCATTCGCAGACTTACTCGCCATCAGAATATGCACTGAAAAATTCCCACCTATACTCCCTGGCATTTCTCTTTGGAGTGTAAAGAGAATGCTATGCTCCCGAAGTGTCACATTAATCAAATGACGGTTATAGAAAGTTAGAATCCTATGCCGTATGGGCTTGAAGACATTTCCTTGTTCCGCACTTGTAGATACCCCTTTCGCGCACCACCCACTTATAAGACCACTAGCCAAACCATTCTGAATGTCCAGGTAAGGGAGTAGGCACTCTTTCTTCTCTACAGGTTGCTTGTTTCATGAAGGACACATATTCATCAAGCTGTTTCCCTGAAATAAGGTTGTGTTCTTACTCTTTTCAAGCAGACGTGACTGTATCCCTGAAAGACGCTATAGCTTCGCCTTAAGGTGTGGAACTCGACAGCGTGTTGCAGCGCTGCCAAGGAGTGCACGGAACCCCATCGCCTGTCTTGCGCAACGCCTTGCCAGTTGGAAACAGCTTTGGACGCAACGCATTTTTGAGGAGAGCAAATGACTAATTTTCTCATATCTCGGTAGACACCCGAACCTCTCCGCGACGAAAGGGAGGTAGTTGGGAGTTAAAGAAGAGAGAGAGAGAGGTACCGTGATGAAGGAAACGGAAACTGGATTTGAGGAAAGGAAGTTGCGGACTGTTTCACACATCTCGATGGACACCCGGCGCGCCGATTATAGGGAGCCAGTTCGAATTCCTAAGGAAGTTGCAAACTGTTTCACACATCTTGGTGGACACCCGGCGCGCCGATTATAGGGAGCCAGTTCGAATTCCTGCCGAAAGCTCTCTAACTTAGCTGGTAAGTTCATGCTGCTCGAAAAACTGAATGGTATTACACCACCTCGAACGTTCTGCGGCAAACAGTTGCCATGATACGACGTTTTTCCGACGAGCGGTGCCGGCAACTACACTGGTGCGTAAACGACTGCTTGTGGGATACTGAAAAGAGCGCCGTAGAACTGCACAGATGAGAGGTCGCGCTCATATTCTCAACCACAACATATCGCATTGACAGCTTTCGCTGAATATCGCACTGTTACGTGGTGACCATCTTGTCATTTGTTTTTTTTTTTAACCTTAATCCCAGAGTAAGAGATATGCGGGCTTGGAGGCATCACACGCAGCCGTTGAGTGCTAGCTTTCGGTTGCAAGGATGCAGATGAGCAGCGGATGCAGAAATTAAAACACGGCCGGGGCACTTAGACGTGTTTTACATCATGGCGCAGGGGCGCGAGTGTGTGTGTGAAAGCGACTGGTTGAAACAGCAATGTGTGAAGTTTGTTCGGCTGTGTGCTTGCATCACCTCCCCTCCCCACATTAGGCTTAGAAACTTGCGGAGGCAGTCGACGAACGCTGTAGCCGTATTTTGTACCGACGAAAGCCTGCACGTGCTGGTAGTCAATACACTGAATGAGTTAAGACCTTGTAGACTAACAAAAGCTACGACCCGAAAGAATTTTGTTTATTAATGCTTCTGGGAATTATTGCTCACGGTCAACGCCGCCGACGACGGCACCGGGCTTTTATGCGACACGGGGCCCTTAAACGCTATTTAGTTAAGAGATACCAACTACCTTGTGACTAAGCGTTCGCACGCCTGTGTCGCTGCTCACAAATTTCCAGAGAGCAAAACAGGCTTGAGGGTCTAAGCGCCGCTGCTAGGAGCATAAAAAATGTCACTTGTTCTCATAGGCGCCGACTGCGGGAGGGTGGGTGGCAAAGCGATCACGACATCTTGCATTTCCCGTTCGATTGATTTCATGTACCATAGCCAACGCTCCAAGACCACTAAAAACAAATCAGTTTGCAAGTTTGGCATTTCATCTTGCTTGGTTGTTCCTGGTGTTCGTACAGCCAGCAGTATTTCCTGCTACATCTGCTACCAATAGCCCGGCTTCAAGCTGCTGCCGTTGCATGATTTTAGAGAGATTAGGGCTTGTGGAGTTTAAACTTCAAACGCTCAGAGGTCAACTCCCCATTGTTCTAGTCAGCGAGTCCCAATATCTAGCACTATACATGTCCCTCATATTCGGCATGGCGTATCATTCAATGGGCTGGTGCCGAGCCACGGAAGGCGCCGAGATTTTTCAGTTCGGTGGCAAGCAACCGCTCAGTGCACCATGTAACTCTCTGTGGACAGTGCACTATGCAGCTCTCCATATCTAAAGCCCATTACGGCCCTTTTTTCCCCTACGCAAGGAATTGTAAGATGCCCATTTGCCGAGCATTTCACACCAATGCAAGCAAACATCACAACAGGTGGAATCTAGTACTTCCTTAAGCTGACAGATTGGTGAAACACCGTGTATATAACTCACATTACGCACTAACATTGTGATGCTATGAATGTTTCCGACCCAAGGAAGGAATTGAAATTTTCATTTAGGTGGCAAACAGTAGCACAGTGCGCCTCGTGTCTCCCTTCACAGTCTGCAGTACCTCGAAGCTACATGAGAAGCTTTGCCGGTAGCTCCTCCGCAACACCGATCGAATTCAGGTGTTGGGAAAGCGTTCGAGAAAAATTCCTGATGAATATTTGTGTTAAGCCTAGCAATCTTGTAAAAGACCAGTAGCAGACCGGTCTCAAAGTGCACGAAAAAAAAGCAAGCAACACAAGCAGCTCTTACAACTAAGGATCTTATTGATTGTAGGTTATCGGCTTTTCTTTACCTGCGCGCTCAACGCACCCTCGGGGAGCATCTCTTTTCAAAGTAAAGGCGCTGCCGTGTTTGCAGCGCCGCCAAGAGCGGCCTCCTTGGATGCGCGCTGCGGGCACCAGAGTATCCTTCGAAGACGAATCAGCTCACGGAGCTCGGAGCACCGGAGGCCAAGACGCGGCGCAGGACGTACAAAGCGCCTGCCGTCCGAGAAGGCCGCCTGGTCCGAGCCCGCGAAGCTGGCCGGGGTGCTGTAGTAGGCCGTAGCGGCTCCAGCTTTCCCTGGATATGGCACCTAGAACAATGACGTCAAAAGAGACAGCTCGTTAGGCGTACAACGGCAACAAACGTCGATTTCGGCCCACAGAAGAACAGAAAAAATGTTCTAATGACTTAATCTTAAGTGAAATTCTTCCCGATGTTCCGCCGAATTGCGCTTCAGGTCGATTCAGGATCATATAAACAAGACGCAGCTTCAGTTCAGAGCTTATGTTTTGTGGCAGAGACAAACAAACCGTCAGCAACGTCAGATATGGAAAAAGAAAGAAATCGTGCCAAACTGTATTGTGGCTTCAGGGTTTACAGGGTAAATAAATTGTGTTAATTTGTGTTTGCGTACGAATTGCGCTCTTAAGACAGTGCGTGGTGAAAGGCTTCAGATTAATGTCTATTGGGAGGGAACGAATGGAAAGTTCAAGCAATAAACCTTTCTCGCCGCCGAGGCGGCTCAGTCCTCATGGTGTTCCAATCTCGACCCAAAAGACATGGGTTCGGATCCTGGCAGCGTGAGGTACATTTTGTTGAAGACGAAATGTTAGAGGCCCACCTACTGCGCAATTTGAGTGCATGATAAATATCCCCAGGAGGGGCGATATTATCCGCAGCCTCCAACACTGCGTTCCTGCTACCCTGAGTTGGTTGGTTTGGTTGGTTTATGGGGTTTAACGTCCCAAAGCGACTAAGGCTGTGAGAGACGCCGTAGTGGAGGGCTCCGGAAATTTCGACCACCTGGGGTTCATTAACGTGCACTGACATCGCACAGCACACGGGCCTCGAATTTCTCCTCCAAAGAAATTCAGCCGCCGCGGCCGGGATCGAACCCGCGTCTTTCGGGCCAGCAGCCGAGCACCATAGCCAGTGAGCCACCGCGGCGGCCCTAGGCTGAGTTGCTTCGGGTCGTTGAACCACATAAAACGAAATTTTTGTCCGCCTGCTTAGCGAGGCAACGATTTTAATAACGCTGTACAAGGCATAGTTGAACCTCTCGGGCGCTGATCTGGCATCTTGATGATCACCCACTTCTCTACCGAGATGACCTTTGAGAGCCGAAATCGCCTGGGCAATGCAGTATTTCGAGATATTGACAGCGGTGCAGTTTACCTTAGAGAACGTCCATGGTATGAGTTGCAACAGAAAGCCTCGGATTCTTTTCGTTCGCCCTCTCGTCGAGAAAAAAATGGCTGGCGGTTTAGCATTGCGAAGAACGAAATAATCTGCGAAGGCACCGTTTAACAATAAGTTGGACTGGGCTAGTGGGTAAATATTCATGGTGACACTGCGCAGAAAGACCATGAACCAGAGTAGGAAAGACACAGGGCAAGCACTGTCCTGTGTCTTTCCTACTCTGTATCCTTGTCTTTTTGCGCGTTGTGTTACCATGAATGCACGGTTATTTGTAGGTGGACACCACCACCACCACCACGAAGCTCAAAGCAATGTTGAGGCATGCACTCACCTAGCGAGCCAGTGCCTCAATTTTAGGTGGACGCCACCGCGTACTCACTACGCTATTGAGGTCTCCTCTGACTGAACGGGCCAGTTATACTTTTTTACTCACAGGCTAGAAGATACCGCTGAAGCGTGGGGAGCGGGGCTAGAAGTGCGTTCGCAGCTAAGTGTGTGAGATAGCGCTTTTACTGAACGCCCGCCTGCGCAGGTTGCACCAGAAGGCATGCAGGACCACAGGACTATACCTGACAGGCCCTGCTGGGAAACAGTCGCGACAACATAGGTTTTATATTTGCAGAACGCCAGGACCGCCGCGGTTGCTTAGTGGTCAAGGAACTCTGCTGCTGACCCGAAAGGGTAAGCTTCCATCCTGGCCGCGGTGGTGGTAATTTAATGGAGGCGAAGTTCTAAAGGCCTATGTACTGTGTGATATCAGTGTACGTTAAAGAACGCTAGGTGTTCGAAATTTCCGGAGGCCTTCACTACGGCGTCCAGACGACGCGGTGGCTCAGTGGTTATTGAGCTCGGCTGCTGACCCGATTGTCGCGGGCTCGATCCTGGCCGCTGCGGTTGAATTTCTTTGGAGGAGAAATTCTAGAGGCCCGTGTGCTGTGCAATATCAGTGCAAGTTAAAAAACGCCACGTGGTCCATGTTTCCGGAGCCCTCCACTACGGCGTCTTTCATAGCCTTAGTCGCTTTGGGACGTTATACCCCATTACCAACCAACTACGGCGTCCCTCATAGGCTCGTTCGCTTTGGAAAGGTAAACATTCATAAACCATAAACTAATCAATTGCAGGTTTTTACCAAAGGACACCAACGCCACGTACTACATGAAAGCGAGACTGAGGTGTCCACTGACCCAACGAGCCAGTTGTGCGCGTTTCCTCTCGTCAAAATCAACGGACCCTACAACGTTGCCAGCACCAACACTAATGGACCCAAAGAACTCCTGAGGCCCACTTTTTTGTTTTGTTTGGTTTGGATAAGCAGCAATGATTGATTGGTCATCAGGAAATGAAGCCGCGGTAACTGTTCGCGGTAACTGTCCGGTAACTGACAGCCGCCGCGGTGGCTCAGTGGTTGTGGTGCTAGGCCGCTGAGCCGGAAGACGCGGGTTCGTTTGCGACCGCGGCGGTCAAAATTTTAGGTGGATGCTAAATTCTAGAGGATCGTGTACTGTTTTGAGTGCACGTTAGAGGTTCCCAGGTAGTCAAAATTTCCGGAGCCCTTCACTACGGCGTCCCTCATAGCCTGAGTCACTTTGGGACTTTGAACCCCCATAAACCATGACCGTTACCGTGCACTGACATCGAACAGCACACGGCCGCCTTTAGCCTTTTGCCTTCAGCGAAATGCGGCTGCCGCGGCCAGGATTCGGTGCCTCGCTTGTTAGAACACTCGACTACGGAGCCGAACTTCCGAGTTCGAACCTGGCAATGGCGGCCGCGTTTCGAAGAAGGCTACGAAACAAAAGGCGCTCGTGTTCTATGCGGTGTAAGTGCCCGTTGAAGGTCCCCAAGCGGTCGAAATTATTCCCAAGTCCTCCACTACGGCAGCTCTTTCGTCTCTGACTCCCTCCTGTATTCCTTTCCTGACGGCGCGGTTTGCGGGTCCATCGAGATGCGAGAAAGACACTGCGTCATTTTCTCTCCTTGAAATCCAGTTTTCCTGCGTCCTAGTGCGCAACAACGGAACGCCATGCCCTTAAGTCACCACGGAGGGCGCTAAACATCGTCGGGAATCAGAAAATTCTTTGATTGTATTCCCACACCATATATGGAACCGCTTGAATCAAAAATCACGAAAAGATAATTATATCTTAGCCTGTTGGCAGGCACATTATGAGGTTCATAGGAAACTTCCCGGTTGGAGTCTCACAGGCGTTTTCGCGTCTATAAGCTCACATGCGTAGCCAGCATTGTTCCGTTTTCAGTGTTCGGCCGGCACACTAACTCCAGGGCCTGCTGGCACGAAACAAATAATCAGTTCCCATATTGGTCTCATTCGCAGTGTTAAACCCTTCGTTGGTTTTGAGTAAAGAAAAAAATGCATAACTGACTCGCTGGGCCAGTGGACACTTCAAGCACACCTTAGCCGTGTGGCGGTGGTGTAACGAACGCTAAACGCGCTACACGGCTGTCGTTGTACCACCCAAACTGATTCTAAAAAATGGCTTTTGCACAAGGCTATTGCATATTATGGTTTATTGGGCTTTTAACGTCGCAAAGAAACTAAGGCAATGAGGCACGCCGTGGCGAAAGGCTGCGGAAATTTCGTCCACCTGGGTTTCTTTAACGTAAGTGCAATGACATCGCACAGTACACGGGCCTCTAGAAGTTCGGCTCCAACGAAATACGACCGCCGCGGATGGGATCGAGCCCGAATCTTTCTGGTCAGATGCCGAGCGCCATAAGCTATTGCAGTTTTGGCAATAAAAAATGCGCGGAACACTTAAGGCGTTTCAATCGCTGGCTAAGAATGCGATATGTTTTCTTACCTGGTCGCTTTCTTCTGGCTCGGGCAATTTCCTCACCACGCAAGAAGCCCTCGCGGCGTCCGCGGAATCGTCCTGGCACGCTTCCCGACCTACGCGCTGCGGAGGCTGCCCCATCTCGCTGAGATGCGTCCTCTTGAGGAGGTTCAGGCGCTGGAAGCCCGGGCGCAGCGTCCGCAGTGCGAAGCCTGCGCCGGCCTCTGATGTTTCCAGGTCGGAGTCCCAGGTACTCGCCGTGGGGTCGCGGCTGCGTAAGAGGCTTCCACCCTCCTCGGTGCTGAACGCTGGCATGTGCCGGTGACTCAAAGTGTCGCTGGAGAGTGGGCGCCCTCTCTCGGTCAGCCCTACAGCGTTTCTGCTGGCCGCAGCTTATGGCAGCGTCTGATGCCCCCAGTGCCACGTTCGCAATACCCAGCACGTCAACGCGATGATGATGATGTCCTCAGGCTTAATGGTTCAAACCCATGGTGGGGCCACGTGAATGTGCTGCATTGCGTTCCGCTTCTTTTTTTATTATTCGAATTAGGAACGGCCCAACGTAGAGAGTGTTTACATCAGAAAAGCATTCGAGTATTGGGAAGATAAATAATGTTATTGTCCTCTGGGTGGAAGGAGTAAACAGAATAGCGAGTTAATGAGCAATAATATCATGATTGCAATGATTAAGAACAGTATTAGAAAATCAACTGGTGGTGAAAAGAACAGAGATAGTTCAAAATGAGGTAGTGCTGGCAACACTGATCGGCTGACAGGACTTCTCCAATTGTCTCTGTGGTTAAAGATATAGTGTACTACACTCCGTCTCACAAGATGTTTGCAGCACTACGAAAGGTACAGCTCTCTCGTCCAATCAGGATGGCGCGCACTAGATTAGTGTGTTCCTACGCGCCTGTGGCTCGATCCACCTGATGTGCAGGTGGCTTCTTTCTACCTCTAGCAGGTGGCGCGTGATGTCTTTTTATTCTTTTTTTGGTTTGTTTTTGGACAGGCGGACGCCCGTTCCAAAGGGACTAGCCCCACTTTTTTTTTTGTCGCAACCTGTTCTCATCAGCTCCTCTGTTGTCGCGTCGCAGTAAATTTCAGTAATCGTGTCATGGACACGGTCGGTAGCGTTTCGTCCTCTTCGGAACGCGCAACCACCTTCGAGATAGTTCGAATTTCCCCTCTCTGGAAAAAGGTGTGTACCACCCTTCGCAACACGCTCAGGTCAAAATCGTCCAGCTTCTTCGTCCGCTCGCGGCCTCTTTCGCCAGAACGCTTCTTCGGTGACAACACTCGGCCCGCGTTCAACGTCTCCGTTGTCCACTTGTAAAGCGTTCGCTCGCTCACCTGCGTGAGTTTTGCCGTCCTCTTGATGAGCGCATTTGTACTCCAACTGCCCCCGCACTCGACGCGAAGCGCTTCAAGAACATTTAAAGCCACCTGCTTCGCCTGCTTGGGGAAACAGCGCACTGTCGGTGTAGAGCACACAGGAGACACAACAGACTCGACCGACGCCATGTTGGAAAGCGGCGACGCATCACTACCTCGCAGCAGGCCTCCGCAGAGCTGTGTCCGTACGGGCTTTGTCTGGTAATTTCACCAGTGATTGAAACACTTCCTACCATTTAAATATACCTGTCCAAATCATGTTTTTAGTTGCAATGCTTATTGTTTTGATTAATAGTCATAGACTCCTCAAATATTCGAGGGACTATTTTCTGCGTTTCTGCAGCCCTGATTGGACGAGAGAGCTCTACCTTCCGTAGTGCTGCAAACATCTTTTGAGGCGAAGTATAGAATTCTAGTACACTATAGTTAAAGATTCATTACCCAAGTTTTCGCATTGTAAGACATGCAAATTTCTAGCTTTACGGATTGTCCAAACGAATTTGTCGAGATATTTTTGAAAACAGTTGCCAGAAATAAAGAAACAATAGATAGCCTCATAAGTTATTAAACCTGAAGATTCAATTCGATCAATATTATGCTGGACCCATGCTTTCATGTTACACATATTTATAACCAGCAGGTATACTTCGAAAGCGCATATTTCGAGGTCTTTCAATTGCTCATGCTTGCTTAACAAACATAAAAAAATTGCCGACGATTACGTTACTTTCTAGTGGAAAGTTTGAACGCACATCATGAGCTGTTCCATCTTTTCGATAGATTGGGGCATCACCTAAGAGTTCTTCATTGTCATGACTGAAGATTCGTGGTCGGAGAAATAGATGGATAAAGGCTCGACTTGGTGCACCAAAGCCTGGTTCCAAGACGAGGTCTAAGCAAGTATTTCGTGAGGTTGCCACAGCCGTGGAAGGCGTTACGACCGAGAGGAACCTGATGTTCTCCCGCATAAGTGGTAAGAAATTCCTGTTTATCTTGATATGTACATACCCGCCGCGGTGGCTCAGTGGTAAGGCGCTCGTCTACCGAGCCGGAGTACCCGGGTTCGAACCCTACCGCGGCGGCCGCGTTTCGATGGAGGCGAAACGCAAGAGGCGCCCGTGTGCTGTGCGATGTCAGTGCACGTTAAAGACCCCCAGGTGGTCGAAATTATTCCGGAGACCTCCACTACGGCACCTCTTTCTCTCTTTCACTTCTGCCTTCCTCCCTTCTCTTACGGCGCGGTTCAGGTGTCCGCCGATATATGTGAGACAGATACTGCGCCATTTCCTTTCCTCAAAAAAACCAATTTACAATTTACAATGATATGTACATTAAAAAATTGCGAAAACTTTAGCGGCTAAAGTGGTGAAATGCGAAAGCGTAAGTGCTGCATTCTGCTACGTGATTCTTCAGTTCACATTCTGTTGGTGCATTAATTAACTGCCAATTATTGACGCTTAATCTTTGCCTTTAAGAGTGGAACACGACTGCCTGCTTTAGCGCTGCCAGGGAGTCCACGGAACGCCACCACTTGGGAGGATTGGGAGACCCTACAATATCTTTCTCTATGACCCTACTGCGTTCTGAGGACCCGGTCAAGCAAGCCATCGCCACCGGCCGGGCTGCCAGCGTCATGAGCCTCCGGGACATGAAGGTTTGAGTGCAGTGGGGCCGTGCGGGGGCCCACGGACCTGTGTGTCCCAAACTCCCCAGTTGTAAATAGTTTTAACCACCACCATCGCCACCCGTTCGACGCGATGCCTTGTCCTTTGACCGCAACGCTTTTTGAGGAAAGGAAATGGAGCTGTAATTCTCTGTCATCTCGGACACCTGAACCGCACCGTACAGGAAGGGAGGAAGTGGAGTGAAAAAAGAAAGAGGGGCCGTAATGAACAAAATGAAAATTGTATTTGAGGAAAGGAAATTACGCAGTAACTGTTTCATATATCTCAGTGGGCACCAGTCGAAAATTGTATTGCAGGAAAGGAAATTGCGCAGTAACTGTCTCACATATTTCGGTGGACACCCGTAAAAATTCGCACGTAGTGACGTCACGACCATTTCGACCAATCTGAAACGCGGACAAATTTGCTAACACATCTTGGTGATGACAGTATCAGCCATTAAGGGCTTTCGCCTTAAAATCCTCACCCACCCTTCCACCCTGTCAGGATGCAGCTGATGGTTGATCGCCAGAGACCCTACTGTTGTCGGCACTCAGCATGCAGCCCCCCATCGCTCTGTCTCTCTCATCACCCCACCAACCTATAAGGGCGATTCAGGCGTCCACTGACCAAGAGAGCCAGTTATGCGCAGTTCTCTTGTCTAAAATGATCGGAGTGCAAAACGTTGTCGATGCCTACAGCAATGAACACAATGAACGCCGATGGCCTATGGCTTCAGCGCTGCGTTTCTGGCACAACGCTGTCAATGCCTGCTACCCACATCTCTCTCATTACCCCACGTACCTACAAGCGCTGTTCAGGCGTCGACTGTTACAGGGAGCCAGTTATGCGCATTTCCGTTCTTTAAAATTATCGGATTGTAAAACGTTGTCTTTGTCAACGAACGACGAAGGCCTATGGCTTCAGCGCCGCATTTATGGCACGTCAGCAATGACAATACATGCAGCGCACATTTCTCACTAGGGCCACGTAGCTCAAAGCACGATTGAGGTTCCCACTGTTCCGAGAGGGCAGTCATGCGCCTTCTCTCTGGTTCAGGCGTCCACCAATATGTGTGAGACAGATGCTGTGGGATTTCCTTTTCTCAAAAACTAATTTACGCATTTTGCCCTCTGCTTTCCAAGCTCACGCTCCAATGGATTCGCAGGATAAAGCGCGACTAAGGTGTCCATTGCTGGTTAAAACGGACAACAGCGACGGCGACGCCGCGACACGCAGAAACGGGCACCAAACTGCTGCGCTCTGAAACAACAATAGGCCGTAGCGTTCATTGGGTGAGCAAACTCTAGCGATCAACCATTGACTGCCGGCAAGGATGGCAGGGTGGGCGCGCTGCCTATCCAGTGTCCGGAACGCACTCAAGTTAGACACCAAGCCGTTTATTGTGTCTGTGATATGCGATAGTTTTCGCCCTCTAGCCAGGTTCATGAATAATTCAACCGGAAGTAATTTTAGAGCGCAGCTCTTCGGCGCCCGTTCCTGCGTTTAACGCGGCATCGCCGTCGCATTTGTCCGTTGTAAGCAGCAGTGGACACCTCAGCCGCGCTTTAAGCTGCGAAAACAATGAAGCGGTGGCTTGGAAAGCAAAGGAAAGGCGCATAAATGCCCTCTTGGAAAAGCGGACACCTCAGACATGCTTTCAGCTACGTGGCGATAATGAGAGGTGTGCGCTGCATGCGTGGACACACAGCCGTCACTGTATTCTGTGGATCCCTGCCCACGAAGGCGTAGAGGCCAAAGGAGCTTTCGACAATGTTAAACACGGAAGCATCCTGGCCAACTTGAGTTCTACCGATTGTGGGGCTAGGGCCTACGCTTATGTAAGAGATTTCTTGACTAATCGCCAGGCCTTTCTTCGGATTGAGGGCGAGGAATACGGCCCTTACATGATGGGAACACGGGGTACCCCTCAGGGAGCGGTGTTATCACCGCTCCTGTTCAACATAGCTATGATCCACCTCCCAAGCCAACTGGCCCGGGTGGAAGGCATTCAACACGCGTTGTATGCAGATGACATTACAATTTGGACCACTGAGGGGAGCCTTGGGGACATGGAGGCCCGCCTTCAGCAGGCCGCTTCCATAGTCGATGCGTATGCCATTGACTGTGGGCTCCAATGTGCTCCAGCGAAATCAGAGCTTTTGCATGTCAGAGCGGACCCAAAGGATAGGACAGCAATTCACATCTCTCTGTCAGGAGGTCCTATTAGAGAGGTGGAGGAGCTCCGTATTCTGGGCCTTTTCATTCACCACAGACTCAGACCGGACTCCACCATTCTGAAACTCAAGAGAGTAGGCGAACAGGTAGGGCGCATGATCCGCCGCGTTTCCAACAAGCGGGGCGGTCTGCGGGGCAGGGACGCGCTTCGGCTCGTCTATGCCTTCGTGACTAGCCGGATCCTCTACGCCGTGCCATATCTCCGCACTACTAAACAAGACGAGGCGCGAATAGACGCCGTCATCCGCAAGGCAACTAAGCGAGCCCTGGATCTCCCGGTGGCTACCTCTAATGCCAAACTCAAGGCATTGGGGGTGCTAAACTCCTACCAGGAGCTGCGGGAGGCCCACCTCGTGAACCAATACACGCGGCTCATGCAGACGGCCCCTGGGCGCCGCCTGCTAAACCGCTTACACATCCAACACGACTGCACTCCAGAGGAGGCGGACCGTATCCCAGTACTGTGGCGCCATATGCTCTGGGTCTCCCCGCTCCCCCGTAACATGGACGCCGACATGCACGTAAACAGGCGACAAGCGCGGGCTCGGGCTCTTGAGAGACAACACGGCTCCCGACCCGGTGTATATTATGTAGACGTAGCAGGCCCATCGCCCACGGGATTTTACACGGCCGCTGTCGTTCACCAGGAAATGCACGTTGATGGACTCTCTTTTCGAGCCCCGAATTCAATGCGAGCCGAGGAAGTAGCGATAGCGCTTGCTGCCGCCCACGCCAATTCGAGAATCATCATTACGGACTCCCGAAAAGCATGTGATCATTACTTGGCAGGGGAGATCTCCCCCTTAGCTGCTTGCATTCTAAGACGGACTGCCACTGATCCAACACCCAAAAGAATCATTTGGGCTCCTGGCCACCAGGGCTTACGAGGTAATGAGGCCGCTGACGCGGCTGCCCGAGCGCTTACTCACCGGGCTCCTCATCCCAGCTCTTCTGGCTCGGAGACTAACCAGCCGCTGCTGCGATTCAAGGAAATTATAACGCATTATAGCGACATCCACCGCCTTTTCCCGGCCCCTGCAAAGGGGCTGAGTAAGACGGAGGAGCGAACTTTAAGGCGCCTGCAGACAGGTACTCTACTCTGTCCTGCAATCTTAAAGCATTACGATCCTAACACGGATGGGCGATGCCCACACTGTGGGGAGACCTGTGATATCTTCCACATGGTGTGGGCATGTACTCAAAATCCCCACCTCCCCCCTTCCCCTACCCCTTCCAGAGAGGCATGGGAGACTGCCCTTCTCAACTGCTCCTCGCTTGAGTCCCAAAGGGCTCTGGTGAAACGGGCTAGAGACGGGGCATTGTCATGCGGTGTCCCGGACTAGGGACGCCGACCATGTAGCGTGGCCACTCTGTGGCTCCCAAACTCTATTTCTGAAATTAAAAGTTTTCACCACCACCACCAATGAGGCAGCTGACAGGACAGCTCGAGGCCATACATTCCGAGCCCCGTCGCTGTTCTCCTCTGAACCTTCGTCTCCACTAACATACAGTGAAATTATAGACTACCACAGCCTTAGTCGCAGGAAATACACAGCCCCTCACAAACACCTCACTCGTCAAGAAGGCACTGTATGGCGAACCATGCAAGCGCGCACACTACCAAACTTAGCCCGACACCATGAGATTTGGCCCGCGCTATACAAAACAAAGGCATGCCCGGCCTGCGGAGAGATTTCAGACATCCTTCACGTGGTTTGGAACTGCCGCGAGCAACGAAGATTTACGAGGATCTTTAGCGGCTGAAGTGATAAAAGGCGAAAGCCTGAGTGCTGCATTCTGCTCCGCGATTGTTCACTTCACATTCTGTTGGCGCATTAATTAACTGCCAATTAATGAGGCTTAATCTTTGTCTTTAGCAGTGCAACGCAACTGCGTGTTGTAGCGCTGCGAGAGAGTCCACGGAACCCCACCACCCGTTCGGCGCGATGCCTTGCACTTTGAACGGAACGCTTTTTGAGGGAAGGAAATGGCGCTGTAATTCTCTGTCGTCTCGGTGGACACCTGAACCGCAGCGTACAGAAAGGGAGGAAGTCTAGTGAAAGAAGAAAGAGAAAGAGGGGCCGTAATGAAGAAAATCAAAATTGTATTTGAGGAAAAGGCAGAAACTGTCTCACATATCTCGGTGAACACCAGTCTAAAATTGTATTTGAGAAAAGGAAATTGCGCAGTAACTGTCTCACATATTTCGGTGGACACCGGTCAAAATTCACGCGCGGTGACGTCACGACCACTTCGACCAATCTGGAACGCGGACAAATTTGCTGACTCCTATTGTTCACAACATTATGAGACAGGGCTGCCGACACGGATTGATAACGAAAGCATGGGGCATTAAAGGCTTTTGCCTTAATACGTGTCTCGTGTGTCTCTGCGATCTTCTCTTGAAGCAAAATCTTTACTAAGCTCGGTAAAGCGAAGGTAACCGTGTCTGGAAGTTACCCCTTCATTTGATCTTTAGATAAAGCACAGCAGAGGAGGGGTGCTTAACAGGGCCACTGGTACGGTATATTCATCATTAGAAACCGATGAAGAGTGGCAGCTTCGAAAGCAAAGATGCATAACTAGCCCCCTTGAACAGCGGACATCTTAGTCGCGCTTTAAGCTACGTGGCGGTGGTGACTGATGTGCGCTGCATGCGTTGGCAGCGTTGGCATTGACAACGTTGTGGCAGGAACGCTGCACTGAAGCCATAGCCTGTGTTTATTGTGATCAGTGGAGTTGGCATTGACATCGTGTTACGCTCCGATCATGTTAAGGGAAGGAAGTGCGCATAACTGGCTCCTTGGGTTAGCGGACGCCTAAAACGCGCGTATAGGTGCGTGGGGCGATAGAGAGATGTGTCCTGGAAGCGTTAGGGCTGACAATGGTAAGCTAACTCTCGCACTTACCATTAACTGCAACTTGGGAGTGTGGCAGGGTGGGTGGGGACTGTGATGTACAAATAAAGAAAAACAGGAATATCTTACCACTTAAGTGGGAGAACATACCGTTCCTCTCGCTCGTAACGCCTCCTAAGGCTTTGATAACGTCGCGAAATACTTGGTGCAGCAATTCGAGTCTATATCCATCTATTTCTTCGACCACAGAGCTTCCTTCACGACAGTCAAGAACTGTTAGTGAAGTGCTTCTTGAAAAAAGAATATGTGTGAAAAGTAACAAGTTGTCCGTAATTGTACGTGAATGCCTTGCTCGAATTCTTTGCCTCACTCTACCGAAAAGCTGGAACAGCTGATGAGCTGCGCTGAAATTTCCCAGTAGGACGTAACGTAACGGTCAGCATTTTTATTTATTACTTTGTACGGTGTCGCGGTTTCTGATCAATATTTTGCGGCAAAATTCGTCCAAGAGGAGTGAGGGTTGGTGATGCCTCTATGGTGACAAAAGAAATTAAATCGTGGGAGGAAAAGGGAGAATTTTGAGCTGAATACTGCGCTAAGGAACATGAACAATGTGCTAAAGTGGTTTTGAATGCCTTAAAACAGCCCCGACAACCGTTCCGATCACTCGGTGGCAAGAGTGGTCATAATGTGTCTTCTTCACACATCTAAGAAACGTCTATTGCGAGGCAAATAACATCCTCAGTGCGAAATGGCGCAGAGATTGTAGTGTGCCGCAGCTGCTTCAATTGAAATATTGTGACATCTCATTTTCATGGGTGATATGGCGTGGAACGTTATCGGGTGGGCCCAGTGTCTAAACCACTTGACGTGAAGGCTGGAACTTGCAGTGTAAATTAAATTCATTTTGCATAATCAAGAACTAAAGGCCACTTTTTCAGCCTGTGCAAATAATAGTGGGTTCAATTTAGCTTGTGCTAGCTCTCTTATGGAATTAAAATTCAGGGGACACTTTGTTGAGCTAAAGTGCGGTGAGGCGAAAGCCTTAAGTGTAGTGTTGCTGCTTGTGTCACTGACGTGTGGTTAAGATGTTAAGCTTCGACTCTAAGAGTGGAAGGCGACAGCGTATTGCAACGCTGCCAGGGAGTCCACAAAACGCCATCGCCCCTTTGGCTGTACGCCTTGCTCATCGGTAAATTGGTTTTTGAGGAAAGGAAATGTATCTGTTTCGCATGTCTCGGTGGACACTATAACATCGCCGTAACGGGAAGGGAGGAAGATGGGAGTGAACGAAGAAACCGTATTCACTAGACGCGTCTTCGTTCATTCCAAACCATCGATCTGTTTGCAGTTTTTCTTTGGGCGTCGACCTGGGAGAAAACCAGGCGACCAAACTTGTTTATTTCAGTCAAAAGCGGTGGCGTTGGACTGGTTCATTTGTTTGTGCG
Organism: Amblyomma mixtum; assembly: GCF_055824585.1. Classification (NCBI taxonomy): domain Eukaryota; kingdom Metazoa; phylum Arthropoda; class Arachnida; order Ixodida; family Ixodidae; genus Amblyomma; species Amblyomma mixtum. The sequence goes on along the minus strand of NC_143019.1, from coordinate 119,806,665 downwards.
TCAAGTGGCGTCGCGCTTTATTTTCCTTCGTGATCAAAATGACATATTTTTGAGAACTGTTATGCAAATGCGGTTTCAAAGGCTGCTCCCCGGAATCATAGTGTCATCGTGTGAAAACATGTGTGGTGCTTTAAACGGATATTTGCGTGAGGTTGTCCTTTCCTTCAGGTGGTTGGAAGTGCGTTTTTCACTAGAATACCTATATAACGTTCCCAAAAAGAAGCTGTATAAGGATCTGGTTGATATTATGCTGCCGCCACCTTTGTAACGTGCACCTTACCGTGGAGGCCCAGGGCAGGATATTTTAAAACGGGTGAAAAAGATGCCGGTCCGGCCGACAGTGAAAACATTCTTTTTCAAATTGCACTTTAATACACTACCCGTTAAAACCTTGCTCCATGAAAAAGGAATCTTTGTCCCATGGTCAACAAATTCCCTGTTATGTAAGTACCTGGAGACAATTGAACATGTTTTCCTAGACTGCTGGGACGCCAACTTTTCTGGGATGTCCTGCAGAGAACCATCAAGAAAGAACTACCACTGCACCCTTATGGTATCAGATTTCTACGAGTTGACCGCAAAGAGGTACCCTATGACTTATTAATGCTTCTTGGCCTCCACAGCTTGTGGAAAACGCGAATGCAAATAAGGCATGCGGATATAAACACTCGTAGTACACGTGAGAAATTTGTTAAAAGTGCTGTTTATCTGCTGGAATCTTACCAGGCGCAGCGTGACCCACCCCAGTGGGTAACACAACTAGATGATCTAGTGAACCTGATCATCTAGTGAATCTGATCTGAATTTTAACTTCACCCGTATCAGCTCAAGTGTAGCTGAATTGTTTATTGTTTTCATGTCAATTTCGAAAATGAAGAAAAAAAAAACTGGCATGGCGTAGTGGTAGCGTGCTCGTTGCGCACTCCGGAGACCCGGGTTCGATTTCCCAACTCGACCAATTTCCTCCTCGGTTTTATTTATTTATCTGGTCTGACTATAAAGGTTAATTAGGCTAATCAGTTAATTAAGCAATTAACTAAGCTCAGTCCGACTTGGAGCATCACTATACGATGCCTTTAATTGGTTGGATGGTTACTAGGCAAAGTACAATTGACCCCGTTTGAAATTCGCGCAACTGGGACGTCACGACCCTTTCGACCAACTGAAGAGCGTGACATTTCTGTCGACAACACCTGCTTACAACGATGAGGCATTAAAGGCTTCCACCTTAAAACTCTGAGAGATGTTCGTTTCTTTATGGGGTTTAACGTCCCAATGCGACTCAGGCTATGAGAGACGACGTAGTGAAGGACTCCGGAATTTCGACCACCTAGTGTTCTTTAACGTGCGCTCGCATCGCACTGTACACGGGTCTCTAGAATTTCGCCTCTATCGAAATTCGACCGGCGCGGCTAGGATCGAACGCGCGTTTTTCGGGTCACAGTCGAGCACCTTAACCACTGAGCCACCGCGGCAGCCAAAACTCTGAGAGAGGCTTCTCCGCAATGTAACACAATGGTTTGGTTTGTTGGGGTTTAACGTCCCAAAGCGACTCAGGCTATGAGGGACGCCGTAGTGAAGGGCTCCGGAAATTTAAAACACCTGTGGTTCTTGAACGTGCACTGACATCACAGAGTACACGGGCCTCTGGAATTTCCCCTTCATTGAAATTCAGCCGAATGAGGAAAATATTTAATGCTCGGACAGAGGAGTGCATATTGCAACCGCGGAAAACCCCCGTCGTTTTGCGCGGTTGGAATATGCACTTCATTGTCAACCACCAACTAGTCCGCCTTCGCCTCTTACATGCGCAGACAAAATCGTGGTCGGTTGTGTGGGATCCCATTCCAGGCACCTTTAGCATTTGCAGCCGCTCTTGCACATTGAACCTAGTATAAATAGGTTGCCAGTTTTGTGACAGTGCTTACGAGAGACTGTTTCTGCCAAGCTGCGGGGAAACCGCATGCTCTCTGTGTTTTTTTTTTTGCGTACTGAAAGTTTTGTTCCCACGGAACATGCAAATTGAGGTTGCACTGCGAAAGCGGTTACCAGTTGGTGTGTCTCATTTTCTCGACATCATAAGCACTGGTATTCCTGCTCAATGCTTTAACAAAAAAAATGCAAAAAAAAAGCTCCCAGACTTCTCGTTGTCCACTCCGACAAGGAAGCAGACGCTGTAGCTTCAGCGTTACTTCCACTTCACTTGCACAATACGCAACCACACGAACAGTACCTGGGTAACACGATATTGAGACCGAAATCCTACGTCTACAAGCAACTTTGTATTGACCAACAGATGCAAGGCGGAGTTTTTGTTTTTGAAATGGGATGCCAGCGCTTACCATTCGAGGGAAACTGCCAAGGGGAGCAATCTTCGTGCATTGCTCGTATGTACTGCTATAAAGCCAACCGCATTCTTAAAGCTATTTATATAATAAGATTACGCGTGCTTCGCGATAGGGTGGGAAAAACAAATAAGGAACCACACCAAAATAAAAGATGTTCTTGCGTACCCTCTTGCCAATAACACGCAAGTAGCAGCGACGACAGTCATGTTGACATAGAAGAGGCGAAGGCAGGGCGCAAAAAAGAGGGCCCTTTGAACTATCTGGTCTTAGGGCCTGGAAATTACATCAAGCGAATCCCTATTGGTGTGTACCGTGTAAAGAAATATGCATTCACTCAGATTCGCATATTTAATTCAGAGAATAAGATCGAAATCAATGCAGAAAATCAGACGAGAGATTAACCGATATAGGCCCATGGGATGGTGGGGCAGGGTGAACCGTGCAGCCGTGTGGGGATGCTTTATGTCCAGGTGACATGGAAGGCAGGAAAATGGCCATGGACCGGGAGAAGGTCACTGTGCCCACAGCCAACTCGAATCGTGGGTTCATATGCCAGTCTTCCCCGACGAGTGGCACGCGCACGGCACCCCTCATCCGTTCCTGCAAGAAGGAAACGTTACAGAAAGACTTAAAGCACTCAAGAAATCATAATATTGTATGTTTAATTGTCCGCAATATATATGGCTACTTTTAGGCAATATACAGTACGCCAATTAATTATTTTCTAGCGCCTGAGTTTTCTAACGCTCGCCGATGTTCAGAAACAAGGAGGTTTTTAGAAAGCCTCTAACCTATTTTGCCCGAATTTAGTGTTATGACGAGTGGCGAGGATTTTAATCGTAACCCAGATTCGCAATATTCTTGTCTTGTCCCGGTACGCCTCTATGCACAGTGTATGTGATTAATTATTTATGAACCTCGTACTATAAACTGAAGGCACAGGTATGGTGCCTGTCAGCATTCCAGTGGGCTCTCGGATATTGTCGCCATCATAGTATGCATAGAAAAACTCGCACCTGTAGGCCCTGTCGTTACCTTGTTGGAGCTCGTACAGAGCACTGTGCTCATGCCGCATTTACGAAATAAAGGTTAGTAAATGTTGGAATACTATGTCGTAAGGGCATGAAGACTTTTGAATCTATTTCCGCACTTGAGGATGCCTTTTCGCGCGCCACCTAGTTATCATAACGCCACTGACGATAACAATCTATTCTCCTCGTAAGAGAATAGATATTTGTTGTAGACTACAGCTCTCTTTTTTCATGAAGGAGAAATATATATCAAGTTGGTTTCCCGAAATAAACTTTTGCGCTCTTATTCTTTTCCAGCAGATATAAGCAGGCTCACAAAACATGCGAACTACCTTGTGACTAAGCCGTTGCTCGCTTGTGTCATTGCTCACAACTTTGCAGGGAGCAAAACAGACATCAAAGTCTTGTCCCGCTGCTAAATGTCCGCATAAAGAGTCATCCTGACGCCACTTCTCCTGCTCCTGTTTCGTATTTGATGAGCAACAGCGAGTATCAATCGGTATTCGCGCCAGGTTATTTGTATTAATATATTCAGCGCCGCGTCGTGTCTGCACTCCTGCCTGGCGGCCTGTCCCTGCACTGGTGTGTAACGTTATGAGACAGGCGGGGAAGAGAGCGGGTGAGGAAAAACCCGGAATAAACGATATTCCAGCTAAAAAACAATATTACAGCAAGGGCAGGCCTTTCAGCGTGAAGGGAAGATAACCGATACTTCCTTAGTGCAATGTAGGGGGTTTCGAGAGCAAGCAGCTTTATAACGGCGCCAGGAGAGAGTCAGTTGGGCGAATGCGATTAGCATGTTTAAAGGAAGAAAGCTATGCAGCTGGCATAGAGCCCGTTTAGTTGCAGGTTCATGCAAGGGACCTTTTTAGCGCAGTCAAGGTAGTGAGGCCGATGATGATAGTGATGTCTTTTCATCAGCAGTTATACTAGCAAAGGTTGCCGCGTTTAAGGCATCGCGTTACAGTAATGCACGTAGGGCATGAAAATGAAAAGTAATTTGGCATCACCCCGCAAACACGCATGATGATGATGAGGATGAATTGTTATGGCGCAAGGCCATCTGTGGCCAAAGAGTGCCATGTCAAAAGGTATTTCCCAAGCATTTCACCTTAAATAAGCCGAGCACCAGTCGCGGGGGAAGCTACACCCGGCTACACTGGGGATCGAACCCTGAACCTCCTGCATGCGAGGCGGACACTGAAACCACCAAGCCACCGCTGCGGTTGCACAAACGTGGGTCTACAATCTGACAGCGGCAAACTGACTGCTGCCTGGGTAATTACTATTCGGCAAATGAAAATGTGCCATATGTATTATCTGTTACGTTTCTGTGGTATTTGGACTTGGCAGTGGGCATTTATAAAAGAAAGCTACAAAGCTACCTGTCTCAGTATCAGAACGAAATGAGAGAAAAAGGCAGCATTACTTTCTGCCGTGTACCCAGAACACAATCTACTTCATTCCATCTCTATGGCATTAAAGACAGATAGTAGTGTCATAATGCTGAGAACTGAATCGAACAATTCCAAGGTCGTTGCGTAGGAAGCATTGCCAGAAATCTAGCAGCACAAATTCCGCGAGTACAGCGTTAAGCACGTCATAGTACAGGTATACCTCATGTCGCACAAGCCTTGAAAGAAAATCTGAAGTGGTAACCAGCCGTAGAGTGAAATTTGTGACATCTTAGCCTGCAGTTCCTGGAAGTTACAGAGATCCTTTGGCGCCAGCAACAGAAAGCCTCACCTCCAAAGGTAAGCTTCCTCTGAGAGTCTAATATTGAGAGAGATACAGAGAGGGGGGAAAGGCAGGGATGTTAACCAGACAGGATAACGGTTGGCTACCCTTCACAGGGGAAGGAAATGAGGAGATTAAAGATGGAAGAGAGAAGGAACGGGAAACAGTCACAATCTGTCAATCAAGGCAGTCTGTCTCAAAAAACAAAACAGTGTCTTGTAAGTCTTCATGGCAGTCGACTGTTGTGGCCATGGACCGAGGATCTTGGCCTCTATGAAAGGGCGAGAATCAAGACAGTCCAGAGCACAAAGGAGCTTATTTCTTTCGGTCACAAAGACGGGGCACTCACACAAGAGATGAGTGATTGTCTCTTCACAGGCGCAGTTTGTTCGAGAAGGGTAGCCGGTCATCGCGATTCTGAAAGCATACTTATTTGTGAAGGCAAAGCCCAGCGAGTTCCTGGCAACAATGTTGCAGCCACCCTCAAACGCCTGTGAACAAGTTCATATTCGTACGGCTCATCAAAAGGACAAATTATATACCTGCACTCCAGGGCCGACTTGAGAAACCAAAAGCGCACGAAATCAAGCGCCCTCGACGCAGTCTTGGGCCGTGGGCTGTGCAGCACTCCACGACTCGCTGAGCAGGAACGCGGCGCGAGTCTTGAGGCGCTGGAGGTGCAGGATCTGTGCGGGGTGTACGAACACCCTGCCGCCGTCAAAGGCTTCCAGGTCCGTGCGCGCTGACCTCGTGCAAGGGCTGCTGCAGGACGGGGTGGCTTCGTCATCGTTGCGTTGACGCTGCTAGAACGAGGAAGTAAATGAGATAGTTAGCTTTGACAGAACGGTGAAACATTCTCGGTCAGGGCAGTGACTTAGTGTATGTATTAAAACTTCGATCATGCGGCAGTATTGCTCTTACTGGTGAAGTATTTCTCGTGATTTAAAATGTAATGAACTGGCTTTCTGCGCAATCCCAAGATCCTGTCAATAACTTATGATCATCACCACCATCTTCTGTCTAACTACGTCCACTGCAGGACAAGTGATTCTCCGCGTCTCTGCCGCCTGCGGCAGCCTTATACGGAGCTTCGACATAATGTGCTTTTTTTTGCTGCGATGTTGAAATTAAAAGGTGCTGCAAGGTTGGAGTCACCGTTACGGTGATATAGAGGAACTTGAAGTAGCTCGATGCATGCAAGAATATAGAACAGCCTGTTTTCCGGACATTGCTGAACTTGCTGTTTCTTTGAATTCTGGAATGCAACAGACATTATGCACTACTGCACGGACGTATTCTCCAGAAGCAGGGACTCATGCTCTGTTGCATACGCCAGAAACATTTCCTGGAAAGAGAATTTCTTTTGAAATTCGTAGTTTCGTAAATACTGGACCAGAAAATCTGATATTCACAGGAATAGTTTTAGGTTCATGGAGGTTTACCGTCCCAAAGTGACTCAGGAACGCCGTAGTGAAGGGCTCCGGAAAGTTCGACCACCTAGCGTTCTTTAACGTGCACTGACATCGAGCAGTACACGGGCCTCTAGAAATTCGCGTCCATCGAAATTCGACCTACACGGCCGGGATTGAACCCGCGTCTTCCGGGTCAGCAGCCGAGTGCCATAACCAGTTAGCCACCGGTATCATTCTATAATTATTGGTTTTGTAGCTCGGTCATTACAGTTGTAGTGCACATTAGAAAAGAAGTAATTGGTGCCTACTACTGAGTTCGTTAGCTAAATTACAATAGCGAATTTTCTGACCGTCAGTTATAAGCCTTGTTGCTGCTCTATTTTTGCTCATGGCTGCATGGAATAGCAGTGTAATTTACTACAATTTAGAAAAAGTTCCACTGTGAGGCGGAGTGGGCATAGAATCGTTTCCCTCAAAAGCGATAAAGCGAAGCCGCGACTCAGGCTATGAGCAACGCTGTAGTGAGGGGTCCGGATAATTTGGACAGCCTAGGCTTCATTCACGTGCACTGACATCGTAGAGTACACGGGTCTCTAGCATTTCGCCTCCATCGAAATTCGAACCCAGCGGCCGATAACGAACCGCCGTATTTCGGTACAGCAGTCTGGCCTCATAACCACTCTGCCACTGCGGTATTTTTTTTCGACAAAAAAGAATATGCACTTTTTACAGCGAAAGTTTCACTATGGAACCTGGGGGCTTCAATCGCGAACCATTAAAATTTGAACTAAATGACCTTGACGTTGGAAAGCAAAGATCCATAACTGCCCTCTCGGAACAGAAGACACCTCAGTTGTAGGTGCTTTGAGCTACGTTGCGGTAGTGCCAGTTGTGTGCTGCATGCGTTGGCATTGAAAATGTTGTGGCAGAAACGCAGCACTCAACCTACAGGCCATCAGCGTTCAATGTGTTCATTGGCGTTGGCGCTGGCGTTGAAAACTTTAACACTACGATCATTTTAAGGAAAGTAAGTGCGCATCGCCGGCCACGTGGGTCAGTGGACGCCTGAATCACTGTAATAGGTACGAGGGGGGATGAGATTGTATGTGTATGTATGTATGTATGTATGTATGTATGTATGTATGTATGTATATATATATATATATATATATATATATATATATATATATATATATATATATATATATATATATATATATATATATATATATATATATATAATGTTTGGTTTGGTTTATTGGGGTTGAACGTCCCAAAGCGACTGAGGCTATGAGAGCCGCCGTAGTGAAGGGCTCCGGAAATTTCGACCACCTGGGGTTCTTTAACGTGCACTGACATCGCACAGCACACGGGCCTCTAGAATTTCGCCTTCAAGAAATTCAGCCGCCGCGATATATATATATATATATATATATATATATATATATATATATATATATAATGTGTGTGTGTGTGTGTGTGTTGTGCATGCGTTAGTGCTGACAATGTTGTGGCAGACACGATGCACTGCTGCAATAGGACGCAGCGTTCATTGGGTGAGCGAACTCTCGCGATCAGCCATTAAATGCCACCTGCCAAGGCCGCAGGGTGGGTGCGCTGGCTATACAGTGCCGGAACGCACTCAAGGTTAGAGACGCCACGGCGTTTATAATTGCCCGATACGCCATAGCTTTCGCTCTACAACCAGGTTCAGCTGTAGTTGAACCGCGCCATTTTTTTTTCGGTAGTCACAGCAAGCAAGCGTTAGGTTCATGTGCCACGTGGTTTTTCCGCTTTTACATCGGCTTCCACGTCAGCTTTCTATAGAAGATAGCCATCTACCCGCCGTGGTGGCTCAGTGGTTAAGACGCCCGACTACTCAGCCCGAGCAGCTGACCTCGAGCCTACCTCAACGCAATGGCCGGGTTTGGATGAAGGTGAAACGCACAAGGCTCCCGTGTGCTGTACGATGGCCATTGCAGAGGTTCAGGCGGTGGAAATTATTCCGGAGCCTTCCACTGCAGCCATCTTCCCCCTTTCTTAGTCTACAACCTTCATCTCTTGCGCGGTTGAGGCGTCCGCCCAGTAGAGAAACAGTTCTGTGTCTTTCCTTTCCGAAGCCGCAATTTTATAAAACTCCGCCCTATTCGACTCAACAAATTTGCTTGCATTGCTATGGTAAAGTGCGTTATTGATAAAACTTTTTAAGAAACTCTTGCCTCAAAATCATTTTTCGTCGGCGATCTCTACCATGTGATTTCGCACAATGTCTCTAGCATCCTTATTTCAGAGCACAAAAAATTCAGGTTTGATGAGTATTCGCTACTAATGTTTCTTACCTGCTCGCGTTCCTCCTCCGCGGAAATTTCCCGCCCGAACATAGAAGCCTCCGCTGTAGTTGCGACGCCGCGCTGGGACTCTTCGCGAGGCAAGCGCAGCAGAGCCGCTCGTATCTTGTGCTGTTGAACCGTGTCGCAGCAATTCAGGCGCTGGAAGCCACCAGGTCGTTCGAGTCGAGCGGCACCACCGATGACTCCTAGGTACAAACAACAGGTGGAGGTGGTGCTTTTGGATGTGCTCAGCACATTTTCAGCCATGATGGTGCTGGCGAAGTCGACCGTGCTGCCAGATCGTCTGACCGCGATCACAACCTTGTGCCCTGTTCACGAACCTAAGGAGACGATCGGATGTGGTAACGTTCTGCGGCTAAGGCAAGCTTGACTAGTCTGTCACTCTACTGATGCGTTCGGAGTGAGTGCCGTGAGCGCAGCGGGACGCGTTCTCTCACTGATGCGCAGCGGGACGCGTTCGGAACGCAGCATGTTGATTGGTTGGTTGGTATAAATAAAAATGACACATACAGACTACGGGGGGAGTGGCTAAGACACAGGTTGGAAAGAAGCGTTTAGAGGTAAAAAAAAAAGAAGACGCTTAAACTTCACCTTAAGGAGTGGAACGCGACAGCGTGTTGCAGCGATGCCATGGGAGTACACGGAACGCCATCGCCCGTTCAGCGCGACGCCTTGCCCGGTGGAAAGAGCTTTTAACGCAACGCATTTTAGAGCGCATTTTAGGAAAGGGAGGAAGGTGGGAGTGAAAGGAGATAGAGAGAGAGAAAGAGAGAGGTCTCGTAATGAAGGAAACGAAATTTGGTTTGGTTTGTTTATTGGGGTTTAACGTCCCAAAGCGACTGAGGCTATGAGAGACGCCGTAGTGAAGGGCTCCGGAAATTTCGACCACCTGGGGTTCTTTAACGTGCACTGACATCGCGCAGCACACGGGCCTTTTGGATTTGAGGGAAGTTGCAGTAACTGTCTCATACATCTCAGTGGGCAACCGCAGCCCCGATTATAGGTCACCGGTTCGAATTCCTGCGGCAAGCTGTCTTAACTAGTGAAAGAAGAGACATCTGGGCTAGTTCGTACACTGACATAATGAAGAAATAGCGCTAAAGATATTGATAATGTTAACAGATAATGAGGTTAGATATCCTGAACAGGGCATGTGTAGGGGTTGTCATGACATGGATTTTGGTTTTTGGTGATTGTGTGGCTTTGGTACGGCTTGGCTGGGATATATTCTGTATATTCTGTTTTCCTCAGCAAACATTAGTTGCGAGTCAGCGCTCGTTCTGTTTGCTCTTCGTTCTCGTCTTTAGTGTTGTTTATTATGTTAACTAGTGAGTTTATGCTGCTCGAAACGCTGAATGGTATTAAACCATCAGTTTAATCTACGAAGGCTCTTCGGCCGAACGAGCTGTATACGCTGGCTATAGTGCCTAGAATATACTGCCAGTATATTCTAGGCACTATAACGCTGGCACATAAACGACTTTGTGTGGTAGATTAAAAAGAGCGCCATAGAACTACACACATAAGAGGTCGCGCTCATGTTCTCAAACACAACGTATCGAATTACAACTTCCGCTGAGCATCGCGTTGACACGTGGTGGCTGTCATGCCATCTGTTGTTTTTTTTTAACCTTAACCCCAGAATAAGAGAGATGCGGGTTGTGAGGCATCAATCGGGAGCGTGGAGTGCTAGCCTTCGGTCGCAAAGATGCCGATGAGCAGTGGAAGTAGACATTAAAACATGGCCGGGGCACTCACGCGTGCTTTAGGTCATGGCGCAGTGACGTGAGTGTGAGCAAGCAACGGGTTGAAGCACCAGTGTGCTCGTATGCGTCGAGACTTGGAGAGGCATCCAGCGAACGCGGTAGCCGCACTTCAGTGCTGATGAAAGCCTACATTAAGTTTTGTAAACGACAGGACGTCCTGGTAGTCATTGCACTATAACGGTTAAAACCTTGTCGGCTAATCCAAGCTACGACCCGAAAGACTTAGTATTAATGCTTCTGGGATTTTCCGTTCACGGCTAACGCCGCCGACGACCACACCGGGTTTTCTGCGACACGGGGCCCTTAGCACGCTTACCATGCGCCTACCCGACCAAATGTCTTCTTTTTTTATTGCGAGAGCAATACTACGGTATGTTTTGAGCCTTCAGCGTGGTCCCGGCGGTGGTCCCGGCGGCAGAGACGCGTCTGTGACGTCATACCGGGGTGAAATCTTAGCTACCAAGTCGGTTCGTCGGAGCGATCCCGGCGGTAGCCACGGAGCGCCCCTGCCACCACACCAGAGCCACTCTCAAACATATCCTTTTACTCTGCCCGGCGGACCCTCCCCCGCGGGGCCTGGAGCACCTTACCACTTGGGAGGCATGGGAGACCCTACTGCGCTCCGAGGACCCGGCCAAGCAAGCCATCGCCGTAGGCCGGGCTGCCAGCGTCATGAGCCTCCGGGACATGTACGTTTGAGTGCACTGGGGCCGTGGGGCCGTGCGGGGGCCGAAGGACCTACGTGTCCCAAACTCCCCAGTTTCAAATAAAGTTTTCACCACCACCACCGCAGATCCCAGGCAGCAAGAGAGGTGACTGCGTTCATTTCGAGGAAAGGAAAGGCGCCTTACCAACTGTGTGCTTTAGTGGACACCTCAATGTCACTTTAAGCTAATTTCAGCGTTCATTGATGCGCTCTGGCATAGCGTTGTAGACTGCGTTGATTTGGAAGAAAGAAAAGGCGCCTTACCAGCTCTGTGGTTTAGTGGACACCTCAATAGCACTTAAGCTAATTCCCGCGTTCCATGCAGCACTCAGGTTTCTAAGCCTCTGCCAATTTTTTCTTCTTTCTGTGAACGCTCAGTGCCGCAAGATATTTGATTTCAGGGGGTACCAAAGCGAGTCGGGCAATGAGGGACGCCGTAGCGGAAGGCTCCTCAAATTTTGACCACCTGGGCACACTCACATTACACGTGCCTTTAGAGTTTGTCCTTCATCTAAATTCGACCGCCGCGGCCGGGATCGAATGCGCGTCTTTCTAGTCAGCAGCCGACCACCATAAGCACTGAGCCAACGCGGCGTACGCACCTAAGTGGACGCTCGGGGGTGATAACTCTGGAGGTCCTGCGGGTGTTGCAAGCTTGATCTAGCCTTACTCGTCCGATGCATTGGAAGCAGTGCCGCTAGCATTTCTGCCAATGATGCGTTGCGCGAGACATTCGGAATGCAATACGTGTCTCGTGTCTCTGCGATCTTCTCTTTAAGCATAAGCTTCACTCCCTCACGTCTTGTGTCGGCAAGCCGATGGAGACGATGGTGCGCGACAGACTCTCCGATTATCACTACGCTAGGTAACGCCAAGGTCATCGTGTCAGAAAATTTCCCCTTCATTTGATCTTCAGATAAACCACAGGAGAGGAAAGGTGCATAACAGGGCCACTGGGACAGTGGACTCATCAGTAGAAACCGATGAAGAGCGGCAGCTTTGAAAGCAAAGACGCATAACTAGCCCCCTTGAACAGTGGCCCCCTTGAACAGTGCACATCTTAGTAGCGCTTTAAGCTGCGTGGCGGTGGTGATAGAGGTACGCTGCATACGTTGGAATTGACAACGTTGTGTCAGGAACGCTGCACTGAAGCCATAGTCTGTCGGTGTTTATTGTGTTCAATGGTGTTGGCGTTGACAAGTTTGACACTCCGATGATTTTTAAGGGAAGGAAGTGCACTAAACTGGCTACCTCGGTCAGTGGACGCCTGAATCGCTCGCGCTTATAGGTACGTAAGGTGATGAGACAGAGAGATGTGGGCTGCATGCGTTAGCGCTCACTCTCGCTATCAGCCTTTAACTGCCACCTGCCAGGGTGGCAGGGTGGATTGGGACTTTAATATAGATATAAAGACAAACGAATTCCTTACCATTCATATGGGGAACATCGCATTCCTCTCGCTCGTAACGCCTCCTACGTCTGTGAAAACATCGCGAAATACTTGCATAGAACTCTTCCTTGAGAACCAGGAATTGGTGCAGCAAGTTTAGCATATATTTATTTCTCCGACCACAAACACTCCTTCATGGCAATCAAGACTTGTTAGCGGAGTGCTTCTTGAGAAAGGAATATGTGAAAAAATAACAAGTTTTCTGTAATTGTACACATGTCTTGCTCAAATTATTTGGTTGAATCTATCGATAAGCAGCAGCAGCTGATGTGCTGCTCTCAAATTTCCCATTAGGAAGTAACGTAATCGTTGGTAATTCTTTTTCTTTGTGGTATGCTAACTTTGTTTAGAAGGGAAGGCGTAAATGTCGAGTTTTAGCGACGTGTGGTCGGCATGCGTGGCGGCACTGAAAATTATTATTTTACACAGGCGTGTTGGTGCAAGCCGGACACTGGACCCCCCCAAGGCCCGCTCCATTCAAACGTTCCCGTCCTGGAGGTTCATGGCGCTGGCAGCACGGCCTTCGGCGATGAAAAGCTGGCCGGGTAAGAATCTTAGGCCGCAAGAGGGTCTTCCAAGCCTCCCAAGTGCGCTCGAGGCCCCGCAAGGGAGGGTCCTCCAGGCAGAGGAAAAGGATGTGGTCGATGGTTGTGGCAGAGGGTACAGCAGGGCTTGTGTGCCCCTATTGATAGCGCTGAGTTAGGGGAATGTTTTGTTTAGCTTGGTTTGGTTTATGTGGGCCTAACGTACCAGTGCGACTCAGGCTATATGAAGGACGCCGTTGTGAAGGGCTCCGGAATTTTCCACAACCTAGGGTTCCTTAAAGGTCCACTGTTATCACACAGTACACGAGCCTCTCGAATTTCGCCTCTATAGAAATTCTACTGCCGCGGCTGTGATAGAACACACTGAGTAAGGGGAAGGTAAGGTGTGCGTCTGGAGGCGGCTCTAAGGTGCCTGACGATAATTGTCAAGGAAGGAGCGGGATGAGACGATACTCAGAGGTAGGCGAAGAACAAGCACAACACCCCGGCTGGCAATTACTCAACATGCGGCACCTGAGATTCTAATGCGTCGCCACGTATAAGTTTGCCGCGGGACAAGTTTTTCATGCAGGTAAGAGAACTGACATTTTATATATATATGTATATACATTGTAGTGAATTACAATGAACGCGCCTGAACTATTATGAATGCGCCTCAGGTTGCCTCGATGGCAGACGAAGAAGTTGACGACGAAGTGTGCCGGCGCGCGGCTCCAGCTCTCTGGCTGTGTAGACTGACTGTGATTTTGCTGCCGTCCGCTCAGCTGTTTGGTGAACTGTATAGCTGAGGTCACTAGTACGCGAACCCCCTTTCATTTGGTGGAGGTTGCGGTCGTCTGACGCCCTGGACCTTCGCAGCCGTCTTCTCCCGCCGCTCACAATGCCTAAGGACTCCGTGCCCAGTCCTGCACCACCCACCCCGACCGTTCTGTGCGCTGGAGCGCTGCGGCAGCGTGATCCCGCTTTCTTCAGTGGCACCGGCGACGATGACGTCGAGGATTGGCTGGCATCGTACGAACGGGTGAGCACCCACAACAAGTGGGACGATGCACTCAAACTCAACAACGTCATCTTCTACCTTTCGGACGTTGCGAACCTATGGTTCAGAAACCACGAATCCGACATCCCCACGTGGTCAGCTTTCAAGTCCAATCTTTCTGATGTATTTGGGAGGCCTGCGGTGCGCAAGCTGCGCGCGGAACAACGCCTGCGAAGTCGGGCGCAGCTGCCTGGTGAAAATTTCACCAGCTACATAGAGGACGTTGTGAACCTGTGCACACGAGTTGATGCCTCTATGTCTGAGCGCGCCAAGATTGAGAACATTTTGAAAGGAATCGACGACGATGCGTTCCAGATGCTTCTGGCACGCAATCCCACCACAGTCGCCGACGTCATTACTCATTGCCAGAACTTTGACGAACTTCGGAAGCGACGCATCCTCACCCGTTCTCCGCTCTCGCAGCAGGAATCGCTTGCTTCCCTCACATCTGACACCGACCCGGCGCAACTTTCACCGCAGATAAAGCAGTTTGTTCGCGAGGAAGTCGCGCGTCAGCTCTCGTTGCTGCCCTCCAGTCACGACGCTGCGACTCCTCTGGTGGCGCCATTGCAGGAGGTCATCCGCCATGAAGTTGCCGAGGCTATTCCTACTGCACATCCAGTCCCTTCGGTTGCTCCCTTAACCTACGCCGAGGCTCAGTATCCCCAACCATCTCCTATACCCGCCCGGATGACCTACGCAGAAGCAGCGGCGCGCTCCGTGCCCCTGACTGTTCCACCTCGTCAGCCCGTCCCGCGCCCCGCCCCGTCACTACGACCAGCCCCGGTTTCTTCGCCGTCTCCGCAGCGGCTTTACAACCCTTGGCGCACATCGGATAACCGACCCATCTGTTACTCCTGTGGGTACGCGGGACATGTCGCCCGCCACTGTCGCCGTCGCATGGTGGCATCGCCAACCATCTCAACCCCTGTGCATCCATCCCAGATGTTTTATTCGGCTTCTCCATCCTCGCCGCTAGACGCGTACGCCCCCGACCGTCGTGCTTACGAGACCCGACGTTCTCCATCACCGCGCCGTCGCTCACTGTCACCAATGCGCCGTCGCCCTCCCTCTGCTGAAGAGGGAAACTAAGATCCGCAGTTCCGGAGGCAAGAACTGCGCGCTGTTCGAAAAGCTCAAGGCCTCCGTTTTCCCCACGCAACGTTCTTCAGGTCATCGTCGACGGACTGCCGGTACATGCTCTTATCGACACGGGTGCCTCAGTATCAGTGATTCACGAAAAACTCTGCCGCCGCTTGCGCAAAGTCACGACGCCATTTACGGGTATCTCGCTCCGCACCGCTAGTGAACAGTGCATTGCCCCTCTCGCCTCGTGCACAGCGCGAGTCATCATTGACGATATATTGTATCCAGTCGAATTGTTGGTGCTGTCCTCATGCTCGCATGACATAATTCTCGGGTGGGACTTTCTGTCACACAACAACGCCGTCATCGATTGCGCCCGCGCTGAAGTTGAATTTTCTCCTTTGTTTGACGAGCTTACTCCTGAAACCTCTGCCCCCTTGCCACTCAAGGTCACTATCGCTGAAGATGTTGAAGTAGCGCCGGGAGCATCTGCCCTTGTTTCCCTGTCGTGCCGTGCCGCGTCGGATGACACCGTTTTATTTACGCCGTCTGCTTCCTTTGTACGCCGGAAGAACCTGCCGCTACCTTCTGCTGTCCTCGATGTTCGGCGGGGTGTCACGAAGATGCTGCTCTACAATCCATCCTCCTGTGCCCTTACCCTGCTACCTGGTGAGTCCCCTGGCTGCATTCAACCTGTCTGCCTTCTCTCTGCCCTTAATGTCCACGAGGTAGCCAGCGGTCCCTCTCTAAACGCCATGCATTCCGAGCTCGCTACTGAACCTGAGCCTGACGAACTTTTCCGCGCCGCCATCGACGATACTCTTCCGTCCACCTACCGTCAGCAGCTTTCAGCCCTTCTCCACACTTTCCGCTTCGCTTTCGATGCAGCCCATCAGCCTTTAGGCCGTACATCAACCGTGGCTCATCGCATTGAGACCGGCTCCCACCCGCCTTTTCGGCAGCGCCCCTATCGCGTGTCTGCGGCTGAGCGTCAAGTGATCAGTGAGCACGTTGAAGACATGCTGCACCGTGGCGTCATCCGTCCCTCTCACAGCCCTTGGTCTTCTCCGGTGGTGCTGGTCAAGAAGAAAGACGGTTCTATCAGATTTTGTGTCGATTACCGGCGACTGAACAAAATTACCCACAAAGACAATTATCCGCTTCCCCGCATCGATGACGCTCTTGACTGTCTCCAAGGCGCCGAATACTTCTCCTCTCTTGACTTGCGTTCGGGCTACTGGCAGGTCCCGATGGCTGCCGCTGACCGTGAGAAGACCGCATTCGTTACCCCCGACGGCCTGTACGAGTTCACCGTTATGCCATTCGGCCTGTGCAACGCGCCAGCTACATTCGAAAGAATGATAGATAACGTCTTACGGAAGCTGAAGTGGCATACGTGCCTCTGTTACTTGGACGATATCGTTGTCTTTTCGGTAGATTTTTCCACTCACCTCACGCGCCTGCAGCAGGTTCTGACTTGCCTCACCGACGCCGGCCTACAGCTTAATCTGAAGAAGTGCCACTTCGGCGCCCGGCAGCTAACCATCTTGGGTCACATTGTATCTAAGGAAGGCGTTCTCCCCGACCCGGCCAAACGTCGCGCTGTTGCGGAGTTTCCCAAGCCGACAACAATGAAGCAGCTTCGGAGCTTTATCGGTCTGTGCTCCTATTTTCGGCGCTTCGTCCGCAATTTTGCGTCGATCATTGCGCCACTCACGAAACTGCTTGGAACAGACAACCACCTGTCCGCTTGGTCCCCCGAATGCGAAGACGCGTTCACCACACTGCGCCGTCTTCTTACCTCGCCGCCCATACTTCGCCACTACGATCCGAGAGCCCCTACCGAGGTGCATACCGATGCAAGTGGCGTCGGCCTCGGAGCTGTCCTGACTCAGCGGAAAGATGGTTATGAGGAATACGTCGTGGCGTATGCGAGTCGGGTGCTCAGCAAGGCTGAATGCAACTATTCCGTTACGGAGAAGGAATGTTTAGCGATCGTCTGGGCACTCATGAAATTTCGACCCTATCTGTACGGCCGCCAGTTTGATGTCGTCACGGACCATCACGCGTTTTGCTGGTTGTCGTCTCTTAAAGACCCGGCCGGCCGCCTCGCCAGGTGGGCTCTCCGCCTTCAGGAGTTCGACATCCGCGTTGTATATCGCTCTGGCCGTAGGCACATGGACGCCGACGCTCTATCTCGATCTCCTCTGCCCACCGCCGCTGCCTGCTCATCCGTGCCTGAACCCGTCCTCTCGCCTCTTACCGCCTCTGATATGCTTGCGGAACAGCGCAAAGACCCGTGGCTTGCGTCGATCATCGACGTCGTGACCAACGCTCACACTGCTGTGCCTTCGCGCACTCTACGCCGCCAGGCACCACATTCTGCTTTCCGTGATGGCCTGCTCTACCGCCGTAACTACACGCAAGATGGTCGACGGTGGCTCCTCGCGATACCTCGCCATTTACGTTCTGAGATCTGTGCCTCGTTTCACGCTGACCCACAATGTGCCCACGCCGGTGTGTTGAAGACGTTTCAAAGAATATCTCAGCGTTATTATTGGCGGGGCATGTACGGGTACATTCGCCAATACGTCCGCTCCTGCATCGCCTGTCAGCGACGCAAGTCTCCCGCGCCCCGTACGAGCGGCCCCTTGCAGCCATTGCCGTGCCCGGCTCGCCCATTCGATCGTGTTGGCGTCGACCTCTACGGCCCGCTGCCCTACACGTTATCTGGGAACCGCTGGATAATTGTTGACGTCGACCACCTAACCCGATATGCAGAGACCGCCGCACTACCCGCTGCCACTGCTCGTGATGTTGCCCACTTCCTGCTGCACAATTTTGTTCTCCGCCATGGTGCGCCGCGCGAGTTGCTCAGTGATCGAGGCCGTGTCTTTCTTTCGGACGTGGTGGAAGCCCTCCTTAGAGAGTGTCGCATCATTCATCGGACCACCACTGCCTACCACCCTCAAACTAACGGGCTGACTGAGCGCTTTAATCGCACTCTCGGCGATAAGCTCACCATGTACGTCTCGTCAGATCAGTCTAACTGGGACTCTGTGCTGCCTTTTGTGACGTACGCATACAATACCGCCACCCAGTCAACCACCGGATTTTCCCCTTTCTACCTGTTGTATGGCCGTGAGCCGTCCTCCACAATGGACACGGTTTTGCCGTACACTCCGGACGCCTCCGAATGCACGCTCCTTTCCGAACTCGCCAAGCACGCCGAGGAATGTCGCCAATTGGCCCGTTCTTTCACCTCGGACTCCCAAGGTCGCCGAAAGCATGAACACGATGCCCATCAAACCGCGCACGCTTTCTCTCCAGGTTCATTAGTTTGGCTTTGGGTCCCCTCGACTACACCAGGACAGTCTTCGAAATTGCGCAGAGAACATCATGGCCCTTACCGCGTCGTCGAATCAACATCCCCTGTTAATTATATTGTAGAGCCGCTTACACCCTCTTCGGACTTGCGGCGTCGCGGCCGTGAGCTTGTCCATGTCAGTCGCCTCAAGACTTATTACGACCCGCTCCTCTTGCCAGCACCATAGGTCGCCAGGATGGCTCCTCTTCCATCCCGGGGCCATTGTAGTGAATTACAATGAACGCGCCTGAACTATTATGAATGCGCCTCAGGTTGCCTCGATGGCAGACGAAGAAGTTGACGACGAAGTGTGCCGGCGCGCGGCTCCAGCTCTCTGGCTGTGTAGACTGACTGTGATTTTGCTGCCGTCCGCTCAGCTGTTTGGTGAACTGTATAGCTGAGGTCACTAGTATGCGAACCCCCTTTCAATATATATATATATATATATATATATATATATATATATATATATATATATATATATATATATATACTGAGATTATTACTAATCGATCAATATCGATTATTGCATAAAGCAGTCAAAGGCGCTGGCAATTCTGTACCAGCTGAAACTTTACGAGTGCACAGAGCGCGCAAGGAAAAGAATGCGTGTTTTCGTGGTGAAAGTATGTTCACACCGTTTATTACACGTTAAGCTATTAATAAATACTTCTAATCGACCAGCGAACGGGCAGAGAGGAGACGCACTGGGGTTCTCTGGGGGCAAGGTGGCCTTGACCAGGCGGCTCCACATCAGTTGACCCGGCACGAAATTGTGCGCACGTGTCCGGGATCCTGCAATGAAAGTGGAAAAGTATAACACGGGCTCATTTTTCTACTCACGACCACACATGTATGGGTATCAAAAGAGCGAGCTTTCGCGTAGCACGAAGTAAGGGACGCGTTTTTTTACCACTGGATTATTTGGTGCATGGCATCTAACTGTACGAGGCGTCCGTTAATTCCAGATGCCCTCTCTGCACTTCAATTTGGCGGAGAAACTTCATGTGCTGGAGCATATTTGAAAATAAAACGAAGGTCTGGTTGACGAAGCCTGTTAAAAGATAACGATAGCTGTCTTGCCGGCGGCGTGATGACATGACGATTGTGTAAACCCATGATGGCAACAGACTGTTGCAGGCAGTGGCCACAGGCTGTGGCTAGGCCGGTTAGCTTGGCTGCATTGCTGCGCGCTCGCGCGAGGCTGACAGCAGCTGTCACGTGTATCGGGCTCATGCCTTGAACAAACGTCAGGCAGACAGCAAGTCAAGTATCCCACGAACGCTACTCACGTTCACGACGGCCGAGCCCACTTTGAATCAATGCCACATCTGCGTCCAGCTGACAGTGTTCCGACATTGTGTCGCTGGTGTGGAATAGAACTACGCCCGCGTTCGCAATGCCCAGCGCGGACACAGGTATGCAAGGGTTGCTATAAGAAAGGCCACAAGCGTCTGTCTGCATGTCACGCCAGGTAGACATCGTTGAAGCACGAGGACAAGCAGCGAAGGTGAATTTCTCGGACCGTCTCGTCCTTTGATACGTCTTCATGGGAGACAACCGTCCTCGTGCAAGACGAACCTGTCAAATGGAAGGTCGACAGAGGCGCCGACGAATCTGTCCTCAGTGGCAAGTTTTCGGTCCTAGCTTATGCCTCCCGGCCGCTATCTAGAGGCGGAAAATCGCTATGAGCAAATAGAGAAAGAGGCTCTGGCCTTGGTTTGGGTTTGGGGAAAACAATGGCTACCTGGTCGGCAAGCAATTCCCAATCGAAACCGATCGCAAGCCGTTGGTACCTGTATTTCTGTCAAAACGTCTTGACTGCCTTACACCGCGGCTACAAAGACTTAAAATGCGAACGATGAGGCACCAGTACGAAGTGATATTGTCACGTCGGTGTAAGACGCGCTAACGCTCAAGGCGGTTTAGAAGGCTCCCAAGAACGTCCGGTGCCGAGTCCGATGGTGGCGAACTTCGTCCTTTTCGCTTAATGTCCTCACGTCGTCGTCTTCAGTAGCGCTAGCGTCATTAGCCCCCCCGTTCGAAAAGCATCGTCCCGATGCTAAAGGAAACCAGCGTCAGAGGGAGTGTCACGGTGTCCGTGCGTGATACGGTTTCAGGCGAACGACGTGGACCACCTCGGGGCGCGCGTCGCGTCGTGAGCGTGGTGTTTGATCAGGAATGACTTCATAGTTGAGATCGCCGATGCGCCGCAGGACTTGGTAGGGGCCGAAGTAACGACGTAAGAGCTTGTCGCTGAGTCCGCGACGTCGGATTGGGGACCAAACCCAGACAAGGTCGCCTGGGAAATATTCGACCGCCCGTCTCCGCAGGTTGTACCGTCGGGCATCTTGGTCCTGCTGAGCGCGAATTCGCACCCGGGCTAGTTGACGAGCATCCTCGGCGCGCTGTAAAAAGTGGGCAACGTCGGCATTTGGGTGGTCGTCGACGTGGGGAAGCATAGCGTCGAGTGTTGTGGTCACCTGTCGTCCATAGACGAGACTGAACGGTGTCATGTTGGTTGTTTCCTGGACGGCGGTATTATAGGCGAACGTGACATAAGGCAGGACTTCATCCCACGTTTTGTGCTCCACGTCCACTTAAATCGAAAGCATATCCGCGAGAGTCTTGTTCAGACGTTCGGTCAAGCCGTTCGTCTGGGGGTGGTATGAGGTCGACCTGCGGTGGCTCGTGTGGCTGAAAGCAAGGATATGCTCCATGAGCTCAGCAGTAAAGGCAGCTCCTCGGTCAGTAATGAGAACCCGGGGTGCGCCGTGGCGCAGGACGATCTGAAGCACAAAAAATTTAGCCACATCGATAGCGGTTCCACTCGAAAGAGCGGCTGTCTCCGCGTAACGCGTGAGATAGTCTGTGGCGACAATTATCCACCGCTTTCCGGAGTTTGATATGGGGAACGGGCCGAGCAAGTCCATCCCGATTTGTTGGAATGGTCGGGACGGCGGGTCAATGGGCTTGAGGAAGCCGGCGGGCTTGGCAGGAGGAACCTTGCGGCGCTGACAGTAACGGCAAGAGCGAACGTAATGCGTAACGTCATGTCCAAGGCGAGGCCAGTAGTATTTTTCGCGAATCTTGGCTTGCGTTCTAGTGACGCCAAGGTGGCCGGAAGCAGGTTCGTCGTGGCATTCATTGAAAATTTCGACGCGTAGGTTCTCGGGCACGACGAGCAAGTACTCGCGACTGTTAGAAGAAAAGTTCTTTTTGTAGAGTACGCCGTCACGGAGGCAGAGGGAAGACAAAGCTCGCCGGAAGGCGGCAGGTACTCTGCCACTGGCACCTTCAAGATAATCAATGACGTCTCGAAGGTCCGGGTCGGCGCGTTGTTGGTCAGCAAAGTCGGTAGAGTTTAGGGCGGTCACAAAGGCGTCGTCAGGAGCTGGTTGTGCAGGGGCACGGGAAAGGCAGTCGGCGTCCAAGTGTTTGTGGCCGGATTTGTAGGTTACAGAAATGTCGTATTCCTGCAGTCGGAGACTCCATCGTGCGAGGCGCCCTGAAGGATCCTTTATGTTGGCCAGCCAACAAAGTGCGTGATGGTCGGTCACTACTTTGAAAGGTCGACAGTAAAGGTATGGTCGAAACTTGGAAATTGCCCACACGATGGCGAGGCATTCTTTTTCGGTGGCAGAGTAGTTTGCCTCGGCCTTAGACAGTGCACGACTTGCGTAGGCAATTACACGATGTTGATTTTTCTGGACCTGAACTAGGACTGCACCCAAACCGACATTGCTGGCGTCGGTGTGTACCTCATTGTCAGCATATTCATCGAAGTGCGCCAGAATGGGTGGTGACTGTAAGCGGCGTTGAAGCTCTAGGAACGCCTGTTGTTGCGGCGCTTCCCACTGGAACTGGACATCGGCCTTGGTCAGGTAGGTAAGGGGCGCAGCGATTTTAGAGAAGTTTTTCACAAAGCGGCGATAATACGCACATAGGCCAAGGAAACGCCGAACTTCTTTCTGATCGCGTGGCGGCGGGAAATTCGCGATGGCGACGGTTTTTTCAGGGTCTGGAAGGACCCCTTCTTGGTTCACGAGGTGACCCAAAAACTTCAACTCCTCGAACCGAAGTGACACTTCTCGGCTTTTAGAGTGAGTCCAGAGGATTTTATGGCCTGCAGCACCGCCTCGAGGCGACGAAGGTGCTCGTCAAAAGTTGGGGCGAATACGATCACATCGTCCAGGTATACGAGGCAAGTGTGCCATTTCAGGTCCACGAGTACTGTGTCCATAAGCCTCTGAAAGGTCGCTGGGGCGGAGCAAAGACCAAATGGCATGACCTGGAACTCGTACAACCCGTCTGGAGTGATGAATGCCGTCTTCTCGCGGTCCCTCTCGTCTACCTCTATTTGCCAGTACCCAGACTTCAAATCCATGGAGGAGAAATACTTGGCGTTGCATAAACGATCCAAAGCGTCGTCGATTCTGGGCAAAGGGTAAACGTCCTTTTTAGTAATGTTATTCAGTCGCCGGTAATCAACGCAGAACCGCAATGTTCCGTCCTTTTTCTTTACGAGCACGACAGGTGCGGCCCAGGGGCTCCGAGACGGTCGAATGACGTCGTTATCAAGCATTTCCTTTACTAATGTCGTACTTGACGTCGACTATGTCCTCTGGATCCGGTCGTGAAACACGAGTCAGGCTTTGTGCGCACTTGGTATCAGTGACGGCATCTATGTAAGCGACAGTCGTCCCCTTGTTCAGGTGCTGGTGCTCATTGCTGAAATTAGTCAGGAGTACATCAACTTTGCCGTCTTCCAGAAACACGACCGCCCGAGGTACTGCAATACTGGGGTCGAGAAGCAAAAGTTGTTTACTCTCGACTATACCTTCAGTGTCTCGAATGGTATGCGAACCGACAGTCACCAGTATACTGGAGCGGGGAGGCACGGTCACTTGCTCGTCAAGAATATGGAGCGCCGACGGGAGGGCATCTGTGGTGTCAATGGCATTCTCTGTCGAAAATTGGACGGACTGAGACTGCAGGTCGATGATGGCTCCGTTGTCCGTTAGGAAGTCCATACCCAGGAGAACATCACGAGAGCAATCAGCGAGGACAACAAACCTTGCAGGGAACGTTTGCCCTTGCACCGTGACCCTAGCCGTGCACATTCCTATCGGCGTAATCAAATGTCCCCCAGCGGTACGTAACTGCGGGCCGTCCCAAGCTGTCATAACCTTTTTGAGCACAGCGGCGAACTGTCTACCCAGCACCTCCACCAGATGTTGAGTGATTTCTCAATGGACAATATATGTACCTGGGAGAGAACGGACCGCGGTCGACGCGCTTCCCAAAGCGCCTTTGCAGGAGACTGGCGAGATAGAGCTAGAAAGCGACATCGATGCTTTTTTTTTGCTCTGCGTGAGGACAACCCTTCCCATCCAGCCGTACAGCTTTTAGTGGATGAAAAAATCCCAAAATGCAGGCCGCGTGTGCTTGCATCTCCGAGAACTCTGCACAAAAGAATGGCCTTCCCGACGAGATTTACCCCTACGAGTGAGATCTTTCTACGAGTATCGTCAACAGCTTACCGTAGAGGGTGATCGGCTACTCTATGCAGCCCGTGTCGTTGTCCCACTCACGTATAATAAAGAAATTTTGCGCCTTTTGCACGAAGGTCACTTCGGCATCACGAAGATCCAGGCCTGCGCTAAAGTCTAGGGTTGGTGGCCAACAGGGGCTAAAGACATTAAACCACCCTAAAGAATGGAAGGAGATTAAGTCTGGGTTGCCGACTTAAAGCGAAAAGGGGACGTGGTGGCGCCCGCAATGGAGCCTAGATCATACATAGTTGACAATGGTAACGGCACTATACGGTAAAATCGAACCAGACGTATACCTTTTCTCCAGCCTGCGGAAGGGGAGAGAGACAACCAAGACGTCGTATACGAGGAATATTTGTATGGCGAAATACACGAAGACGACAAGGCACTAACACTCCCAGGGACTTCAGTTTCTCCAGAAGATTGACAAACACCCTGCGCTGACGCCTCCCATAGGGACCTCGCCCGCTATGCATTAGTGGTTCGGAACAGTCCCAGCCTAGGGTCTCAATCTGCTCTGTCCCACCGGAAAACCAGGTGTGGACGTTGTGTTATTCCTCCCAAGACTTTGCTTTTTTGTCAGGGGAGATGATGTAGCCAGTAGCCACAGTAGCTAGGCCGGTTAGCTTAGTTGCACTGCTGCGTGCTCGCGCGTGGATGCTGCGGCTGGCACGTGTGTCGTGCTCGTGCTGGTATTCCCTTGTTTGGAGTAAACCTGTCCTCTTGGCATCTCAACACAGATAACGTCTTTAGACCTGACAGTGCGGATTCATAGAGAGAGCCACTTGTCACTGTGTGGGGAAAACGTTAGAGATCAGTGCGGCACCCGCATCCGAGAAGTGCCGAGGCATGAGATCACACTTCATGACACCACACCACGACGTCGACATAACAATTCCACCCTTTTCACGTCAACTGAGACTCGTGACTGGAAGTACACAGCCTCAAACCAGAAGTCGATCACTTATCGATCAGTTATCGATCACATATAGATCACTTATCAATACCTTATTGATACCACAATTAATTGTCTTGCTTAATCGGGATGGATCAGTTGCCCATCTGAGCTTTCCAACTTCGCGCCACGCTTCGTTTTCAAATTTGGCCTCACGCGTAGGGTCCGTCTAATCTTTTGGCCACGTGGTGCCACATTTCCAGCGTTTTCAAATTTTGCGCCATGTTTGCTCCAGCCCCGCCCACATTTTGGACATTTTTGGGTCTAATTGACCCCCCTCAACCCTACGATTGACTGTACTAGATTTCTTATGCTCTATCCTATGGTACTATTCTTTTTTTTCGCATTCTTGCATTTTTTTTGCAGTTTTTTGCTTCCTAATCATTCTTGATATAATCACTGTTGGCTTAGTAGCCGCATTTTCAATTGTAGTTTTTCATTGCTTATTTTGTGGTTCTATATTGTTCTGTACTATCGTACTTGCTTTGCTTTTTCCCCTGTATGTATTTCCCTCTCCTGCTTGGACATACAACATGTCCACATTAATAAATAAATAAATAAATCAACCGATTCATTCGGACCTAATCGTGCAGAGAAGCTCGGCTCACTTTTTGGACATATGTGGCTCCATATAATCAACCCACCTCACCACCCCCAATTCCCGATTTTCCGCACGAGTTTTTTTGATGCTGTATACGATGGTACCATTTTTTTTGCATAAACCTATTCGTTCGGACGTAATCGGGCGGTCAAGCTCGTGATGACATGAAACCGCAGACATAGCCATTCAATGCTCATGCATTAAAACAGGAGCAAACGAAAGTATCGCAGCTGATTCTTCCCTGGTTGTTCGTCTTATGCTTAAGGCCTACTTCTGTCTTCTGTGTATGTGGGATGAAAACTGGTTCATTCCAACTCCTTCTCAACGGTCACAGGTCTAACTCTCATAATTGTGACCATTCAACCGCAGGACAATTCTAAGGCCATCACGTTGGAAGTGTTTCCGAGAGATCTAGCACCGCGAAATCCGCGAATTCAGCTATGTGCTGGTTATAGTACAGGGCGATCTCACGTCAGTTGAGACTTGGCGGAAATATTATGCAAGCTGGTAACGATGCTTAAGCGATAGCTGCTACAACGATGAGGATTCATACTCATATTTCTGGGACTTATATATTACTTCCTGGTTGCACCTGTAAGTCTTGCTCGCAGAAGTGATCTTTCTCAGAGTTTTCAATACTGAAAAGGGATTAAAGTTAGGGGTTTCGTAACGAGTATGTAGCAGCCCCTGCTCAAACCCTTGTGAATTCACAGCTTATGCTTCTAACGTCTATGAATGGGAGATATTATATACCTTCTCGCCAGTGCCGGCTTGGGAAGCGAAGAGTGCCTTAGATCAGGCTGTCTCGGCGCCTCCTGGATATGGATGGTCGCCATGTGTCCTCGTCTCGCTGAGCAGCCCCACGTCTCGGAGCTTGTGGCGCCGAGGGCTCTGGAGCAAAGGGGGGCGTACGAATCCCCCAGCACCATGAAGGCCTCGAAGTCGGAGCCGGCCGAGCCTCCCCAGGTGCTGCTGCACGAAGTGGTGGTCTCGCGATCGCTGCGATGTTATTGCACATTGAGGATACACAGGTGGTAGAAATGATTGCGCAGCCATCCACTACGCAATCTCTTTCCCCCATTTATTCCATCCCCTAAACCTTTGTCCCTTCCTTTCTGTGGTTTCCACCCAGATTTGAGACTGTTACTGAGCGATTTGCTTTGGTTTATGGTTTACGGACGCTTAAAATCCCAAAAAGTAAGGCTGTGAGGGGTGCCGTTATGGAAGGCTCCGGAATAATTTCGAGAACCTGGGGTTCTTGACCGTGCACTGATATCGCAAAGCACGATGGCGATTTTTGCGCTATGCGTCCGCCGAAACGCGGCCGC
Source organism: Amblyomma mixtum (assembly GCF_055824585.1). Taxonomy (NCBI): domain Eukaryota; kingdom Metazoa; phylum Arthropoda; class Arachnida; order Ixodida; family Ixodidae; genus Amblyomma; species Amblyomma mixtum. Next base: position 119,779,388 of record NC_143019.1, on the reverse strand, counting down.
CGCGGTCGGATTCTAACGCGCGATCTCCTTCTCAGTAATACTTTGATTTGAGCTAGTTGGTTGTAGCATGACATGTTTACGCAAAAGGCGTACTGGCGCTAAAAAACGAAGACAACACACACAACAGGACAGGACTGGCGCCAACTTCCAACTAGTTTATTCACAGAAAAAACCACTTAAGAACCACACTGCATGCAAAAAGATACAGACAAACCAGAACCAAGGGGTGATTTAACAAAGATGCACGTGCCAAACGGACCAAAGGAATGATTATAACGCTGCAAGAGACCCACTCAGAAACCTAATCTCTTCTTCTGCGATATCTGCGTAAGCAAGCCATCTGTGTCATTGTCAGAAGAAGAGATTAGGTTTCTGAGTGGGTCTCTTGCAGCGTTATAATCATTCCTTTGGTCCGTTTGGCACGTGCATCTTTGTTAAATCACCCCTTGGTTCTGGTTTGTCTGTATCTTTTTGCATGCAGTGTGGTTCTTAAGTGGTTTTTTCTGTGAATAAACTAGTTGGAAGTTGGCGCCAGTCCTGTCCTGTTGGGTGTGTTGTCTTCGTTTTTTAGCGCCAGTACGCCTTTTGCGTAAACATGTCCTTCTCAGTAGCCGAACGCGCTAACTACTCAGCCACCGCAGTGGGATACCACCGGCCACATGGCTATTTTTCAAACCACGCAACCACCCTTTGTTCAATTGCAAACACCTTACTATTCGCTTCTGAAGAACCGCTGCCACCAATATGACCTCCGTCTCGTTCACACACGACCAAACATATTTTTTTCTTTTTTTCTTTAGACAGTGTCAAAGGCACGCCAAGGCATCGCTCATTTTGCTGGGTTAATGTATCGTGCGAGGTCGATGGGACTTTTTTAGTTGCGACTGAAGGAAAGATGAAAACTTAATGACGATTATTTAGTTATACCGAGCGAAAGCTCTATACCATTGATTCGCTAGTCGAAATTCCCGTTGCTCCTCGGTTTCAGGTGCTCCTTTAGCTCGCATCCTCTGCAGTACACCTACTCGGCGACCTATATCGACTCTCTGGTCGGACGCGGCTTCAAGGCGACTCCGAGGAGTTGCGACTGCCAATCCGCCGCGCCTTATCCGTATCGAGACTTAAGGAGAAAGCGCCGACGAAGCAACTGCTACACCCTCTGCTAGTCACATGATATCACAAAGGCGAAGCCAGCTAGTGCGTGGAGTTGCACATTCTCGTTCACCCTCTCGTATTCACGTGACATCACTACGGTGGTGCCGGCAAGCGCGCGCGGGTGCCTCTGCTTGGCAAGTCACGTGGTTTGCCTGCGTTCCGCGGGCACTCGGCTGCTGACCCGAAAGACGCGGGTTCGATCCCGGCCGCGGCGGCTGAATTTCGATGAAGGCGAAATTCTAGAAGCCCGTGTGCTGTGCGATGTCAGTGCACGTTAAAAAACCCCAGGTGGTCGAAATTTCCGGAGCCCTTCACTACGGCGTCCCTCATAGCCTTAGTTGCTTTGGGACGTTAAACCCCAACAAACCAAACCAAGCCTCAATGTGAAATGCGCAGCAAGATTAACTCTGGGAGATATGTAGGAATAGAGCTCTTGCTGTAAAAGGAAATTGCACGGGCTTTACCCGCCGCGGTCGCTCAGTGGGTAGGGCGCTCGGCTGCTGAGGCAGAGTTCCCGAGTGCGAACCCCGCCGCGGCGGCCGCACTTGGATGTCGGCGGTGTGCTGTGCGATGTGAGTACACGTTAATAAAAATCCCCAGGTAGTTGAAATTATTATAGAGCCCTCCCTTTCTTTCTGTTCTCACTCCCTCCGTTATCCCTTCCCTTACGGCGCAGTTCAGGAGTTGACCGTGACGTGACAGACGCACTGCGGCACTTCATATTTCAATTGACGCCTTAGATGCAACCTGTAATGTACGCACTGCATTTGTAAAGTGCCTTGTTGTTCGAGCTTGCTAAGTGACTGGTACCTTGAAATCATTTCTCGTCGGCAATCTGCCCCGTCATTGCGCACAATGTGTAGGCCATCTGTTTCAAAGAACGCGAATAATCCACGCACCAGTAGAATCCCCCCCCCCGATTAGTGGCACCAGCATAAAGAATGTTTCTTACCTGCTCTCGTTCCCCCGGCTCTGGCAACTCCTGTTCGAGGGAAGAATGAGGCCTCCGCCCTCATTGCAGCATCGCGCTGCGATTCCTCCCGAGGCCCGCGCTGCATAGCCGCCCGAATCTTGCGCCACTGAACCGCGTCGCAGGGATTCAGGCGCTGGAAGCCGGGACGCTGCGTTTGTCGTTCGACTCGAGTGCCGCCACTGATGGCTCCGATGTGCAGAGGACTCCTTGAAGCGCTTCTCTTGGGTGTGCTCGGCCGTTCTCGGTGATGGTGGCTCGGCAAACACACAGCCATGATAGCGCTTCTGAAGTCGACCGGGCCAGTTCACGTGAGCGCAGTCGCGATCCTGCGGCCTGTTCACGCACCCAAGTGGACGATAGGAGATGGTAACCCTACAGGTTTAGCGGCTGCTCCAAGCTTTTCCTAGCCTGCACTCGGCCGTTGCGTTCGTATCAGTGCCGTGAGCGTTGCTGATGCGCAGCGCGAGGCGTTCCGAATGCAGCACGTGGCTCGTGGGCCTACCCATTCAACATCCTTCCTTTAATGGCTCAAACTCTCGTGACCAAGTCGTGTTAACAATTTTGTCCGTGTTTCAGATTGGTCGAAATGGTCGTGACGTCACTGCGCGCGAAATTTGACGGGTATCCACAGAAATATGTGAGACAGTTACTGCGCTATTTCCTTTCCTCAAATGCAATTTTTCGACTGGTGTCCACCGAGGTATGTGAGACAGTTACTGCTGCCTAATTTCCTCTCCTCGAATATAATTTTCATTTTCTTCATTACGGCCCCTCTTTCTTCTTTCCCCCCACTTCCTCCCTTCCTGTACAGTGCGGTTCAGGCGTCCACCGAGATGACAGAGATTCACAGCGCCATTTCCTTTCCTCAAAAAGCGTTGCGTTCAAAGGGCAACGCATCGCGCCCAACGGGTGGTGGCGTTCCGTGGACTCCATGCCAGCGCTACAACACGCTGTCGCGTTCCACTCCTAAAGGCAAAGATTAAGCGTCATTAATTGGCAGTTAATTAATGCACCAACAGAATGTGAAGTGAACAATCGTGTACCAGAATGCAGCATTCAGGGTTTCGCCTTTCACCACTTTAGCCGCTAAAGTTCCTCGTAATTTTTTTCTCCTCCTCGCTGTGAAGGCTGTGATTTGTTGTTGTTTCGGCTGAAGGAAGGATGAAAATGAAAGTGCACAGCCCTGCCCACAGGCTCGAGCTGAGCCACAATGGCCCCCACGTGCAGAGAACAGTTGAAAGAGGTGAGAGGAACGTAGCGGCGGCCGCTGTTCCATGTACAGTACATGCTGCGGCGGCGGAATTTCGATGAAGGCGAAATTCTAGAGGCCTGTGTACTGCGCGATGTAATTGCACGTTAAAGAACCGTGGTCGAAATTTCCGGAGCCCTCCACTACAGCGTCTCTCATAGCCTGAGTCGCTTTGGGATGTTAAACCCCAATAAACCAAATCGATAGTGGAATGTTAGTGCAACCCCAAGGGGTCGAAATTATTACGGAGTATTCTGCTACGTCGCCTCTTCGTTCCTTTCTTCTTACACTGCCACCTTGCTCCCTTTTCGTATGGAGCGGTTCGGGTGTGCGCCCAGATTTGATGCAATTACAGCGCCGTATTCTTGCATAAAAAACAATTTTAATTTTTTTTTGTGCGTCGGGCTGACCAGCGCCTTTCCCCTCGGTTTCACCCGAGATAAGCAAACGCACAGAGTGAGGCGAGCGCGCAGCAAGGACGCCAAAGTAGCATTGCTGTATGAAGGCAAAAGCCTTTATAATGCCTTATACAGTCGTTAGCAGCCTATAGCAGCCTATAGCAGCCGCGTCGGCAGATGTGTCCGTGTTTCGGTTACGTGCCTTATATGGGCATATGCTAATCATTATTTAATCGATACTTAATGGTAATTGCATGATAATAATTACTAATTGAGTAATGATAGCTAAGCCATTAGCCTAATAACCTTTCTAGTCAGCCCAGAGAAGTAAATAAAATCGTGTAGGAAATATGTCGACTTGGGGAATCGATCCTTGTCAGATACGAAGCCATCTACTGGTAGAAGGATGGATAACTGGGCGAGTTTGTACTGATACATCGAGGGAGGGAACAGCGCGAAACAATCCGACCGACAAAGCAAGAGGACACAAAGACAGCGCTCGTCTTTGTGTCCTCTTGCTTTGTCTGTCGTTTTGTTTCGCGCTGTTCCCTCCCACGATCCATCTACTGGTGCCGTTTACAAACTTACACGTTTCCAAACCCGGTCCTCTGGAGTCTTATGTACCCAGGGCAATTTTCAGACAAATGTGCAAACTGCGAACTTAAGGCCACCTTGGACCACATACTATTGGAATGTCCTCATGCCCCCTGGGAGGGACCAGGTATAAACACGAAAGACCAATGGGAGACCTTACTACTGAGCTCCGTCCCGGCGACTCAGCTACAATTCGTCCGACCGGCCGAAGCCGCCGCCGACAGGCAGGACCTTTCGGCCGTCGTCTAGGCGGGTAGCCCTCTGGCTAACCTCTGTCTGTTGACATTAAAAGTTTTCCTATCTTATAATCTAATGTTATAAGATAGGAAAACTTTTAATGTCAACAGACAGAGGTTAGCCAGAGGGCTACCCGCCTAGACGACGGCCGAAAGGTCCTGCCTGTCGGCGGCGGCTTCGGCCAGCCGGACGAATTGTAGCTGAGTCGCCGCGTCGGAGCTCAGCAGTAAGGTCTCCCATTGGTCTTTCATGTTTAGATGATGTCGTGCCCCAGGGCACAACGCGATTAAAACTAGCGATGAATGGGAGACCACGCTGAGAAGCTCCGACGAAAAAACTCAGCGCTTCGCCGTCCGCCTGGCGGCCGAGGCTGAAGACCTCTTCTCCTAGACGGGATGGGATGTCCTCCGGCCACGGTGCGACAGACTGCCTCCCCGGACGCCTGCGTGCGGACCCGGGGGTGGATGCCGCGCCATATTCGGCGGAAATAAATGTTCTTCCTCCTCCTCCTTTCCTATCTTATACTATCCTACCGAACCAGGGTCTCCGGAGTGCGAGACGAGCACGCTAACCACTCCACCATGTGATCTCGATGGTTCGGAATGAACAAAGGCGCGTCTAGTCAATACGCTGTGTTCGTACACTCCAAACTTCTTCCCTTCCCGTTACAGCGAGGTTCAGGTGTCCACCGAGAAATGCGAGACAGATACACTTCCTTTCCTAAAAAATCAATTTACCGACGAGCAAAGCTGGTTGGTTTAGTTGGTTTATAGTGTTTAACGTCCCAAAGCGACTAAGGCTATGAGAGACGCCATAGTGGAGGGCTCCGGAAATTACGACCACCTGGGGTTCTTTAACGTGCACTGACATCGCACAGTACACGGGCCTCGAATTTCTCCTGCAAAGAAATTCGAGGCCCGTGTACTGTGCGATGTCAGTGCACGTTAAAGAACCCCAGGTGGTCGTACAGCCGAACGGGCGATGGCGTTTCATGCACTCCCTAGCAGCGTTGCAAGACGCTGTCGCGTTCGACTCAGAGGCGAAGCTTAACATCTTTACCAAACATCAGTGACACAAGCAGCAACACCACGCTTAAGGCTTTCGCCTCAGTGCACTTTAGGTCAGCAAAGTGCCCCCCCCTGAATTTATTTTGAAATGCATCACGACACTGATGCAATGAATATACATTGGCGCTAATACACAAGCGATCCTTGGGAGATATGGTCACCATCGTCGGTAACATCACCAGCAACGTAGCGAACGCTCCTTGATCGAATCGAGAGCTCCTAATAAAGAACGCTAGTAATCACAGGCGCGCGTCTCAGAATTTAAGGTACCGTGCCCAAGGATTCTCGGGGTTGTAATGGGAGTCTGCTACTTCGGGCGCTTATTTCGCAATATAATGTTATGCCCTGAAGCCGCCTAGTAAAAGGTTAATTAGAGCTCCGCGGTGGCTCAGTGACTATGGTGCTCGTGTGGTGGCTCGAAAGACATGGGTTCGATCCCGGCCGCGGCGGTTGTATTGCGATTGAGGCGAAATTGTAGTCCTGTGTGCTGTGATGTCCAAGCATGTTAAAGAACCCCAGGTGGTCGAAATTTCCTGAGCCCTTGGCTATGGCATCTCTCATAGCCTGAGTCGCTTTGGGACGTTAAACCTCATAAACCAAACCAAAGCAAGCGAAAAGGTTAATTAGGAAATTTGCAAATAAAGTCGCCCATGCCATATGTTTCGAAAAGCCGCATTGTCGTATCTTTCCCTCATTTTTGAAGCGAAAAGCTCCACTAGGCTCGTCAACAGCGGGTCTGGCGTGCGCCGTGATCAATTTTAGCATGCGCGAAACCGAGCGACGTCAAGCGGAGGGCGGGTGGCCGCTGCTGCCGTAGCCGTCGTCGCCGCCGCGCGGTGACTCCGTCGTCTGAGCGTCGCCGCTTCTCGTCGCCACCGTTTTACCCTTCGACGCTGCCGCGCGGTCGCCGCTGCTGTTCCAAGAGGAGAAGGTTCTTTCGCAAGGCGTTTCGAGAACGCGCAAGCGGCGGCGGCGGCCATAGAAGAGGCGACGGAAGAGGTAATTACTGCTCCACTTCCTCTCCTCAAAAAGCATTGCGTTCAAAGGGCAAGGCATCGCTTCGAACGGGCGGTGGCGTTCCTCCCTTCCAGTATGGTGCGGTTCGGGTGTCCACCAAGGTGACAGAGAATTGGTAAATTGGTTTTTGAGGAAAGCAAATGGCGCAGTATCTATCTCACGTATCTCGGCGGACACCTGAACCGCGCCGTAAGGGAAGGGAGGAAGGTAGGAGTGAAAGAAGAAAGAGAGAAAGAGGTGCCATAGTGGAGGTCTCCGAAATATTCAATTTTAAGGCCGAAGCCTTAAATATCTCATCGTTGTAAGCAGAAGTTGTCGACAGAAATGTCATGCTTTTAAATTGGTCGAAATGGTCGTGACGTCACAGTGCGCGAATTTCAAACGGGGCCAATTGTACTTTGGCTAGTAATCATGCAACCAATTAAAGGGATGGTATAGTGATGCTTTAAGTAAGTGGGACTGAGTATAGCTAATTATCTAATTAACCAATTAACCTAATTACCCTTTCTAGTCAGACCAGATAAATAAATAAAACCGGTTAGGAAGTTGGTCGAGTTGGGGAATCGAACCAGGGTCTCCCGAGTGCGATGATGATGATGATGAAAAGCCTTTATTTAATAAAAGAGGTGAGACTCTCTTAAAGAGCCCCGCAATGGGTGTAGTCCCTATTCCGGGACCCCATTGGTCGAAGCCGCCAGCTTAGCCATCTTGACCGAAGCCTTTTGGGCCTGAAGGTCCGAGCAGCCAAGCAGGGCCGCCTCCCATTCCTCTCTGGTAGGGTTGGGGTGGGGGGAGAGAGCTGAGTTGCGCTGGCAAGCCCAAACCATGTGGTAGGTGTCAGCCACCTCGCCAAAGTGTTTGCACCTGCGAGTGAACGCGGGATCGAAGTGTTTTAATGCTGCCGGGCACAGCATTGTATTAGTGAATAGTCTAAGTAGAACGCGTTCGTTTGCTTTCCCCAATCCCTTTGCAGGGGCTGGGTACACACGGTGCCTATCCTTATAATAAGATGTTATGTCTTTGAACGAGAGTAAAGAGCCACCTTCAGGTTTCAGGTGCTCAGGAGCCAATGGGAACGCCCGGTGAATGAGTGCTCGGGCCGCCGCGTCTGCAGCTTCGTTTCCTGCTAGGCCCTGATGGCCTGGAGTCCAAACTATGCAGCGGGGAGTAGGATCGGTGTCTCGGCTGCAGTTCCTTATATTCGTTCAGCTAGTGGAGTTATCTAGCCAGCCTCATAATTTTTACACGCCGAACGCGAGTCTGTTATGATGTATTTTGATTTGGCATCAGAAGCAGCTAGGGCGATAGCAACCTCTTCAGCTTGTGTTGTGCCTGGGGCTCGAAAGGTTGGTTGGTTTGGTTTATTGGGGTTTAACGTCCCAAAGCGACTGAGGCTATGAGAGACGCCGTAGTGAAGGGCTCCGGAAATTTCGACCACCTGGGGTTCTTTAACGTGCACTGACATCGCACAGCACACGGGCCTATAGAATTTCGCCTTCAAGAAATTCAGCCGCCGCGGCCAGGATTGAACCCGCGTCTTTCGGGTCAGAAGCCGAGCGCCGTAACCACTGAGCCACCGCGGCGGGGAGAGCCCATCCAGCTGTATTTCTTGATGTATGACCGCGGCCGTGTACCACCCCCCGTGGGTCGGCCCGGCTACATCTACGTAGTAGACACCTTGCTTGTTGCCATAGTGGCGCGCTAAGGCTTCCGCCCTAGCCTGGCGACGACCACTATGGTCTTCCTTATCCATCTTAGTGGGGAGGGGTCGAACTCTGACGGCGCGTCTCCAGAGTTTGGGCACTCGGACCCGCTCCTGAATGTGGAAATCGTATTGAATGTGAAGCCGTGCTAGCAATTCCCGGCCCGACTTCGTTTGGGCTAGCCTCGTGTATTGATTTGTGAGATGGGCTTCCTTGAGCTCCTGAAAGGTGTTCACCACTCCCAATGCAAGAAGTCTCGCATTGGAGGCGGAGACAGGAAGGTCAAGTGCCCTCTTCATCATTTTACGGAGTATTACCTCAACTTTGTCTTCATCGTGCTTCCGCAGTTGTAGATAAGGGACCGAATAGAGGATTCGGCTGATTAGAAAAGCATGGCCAGCCGAACTGCATCCCTGCTTCGCAAACCCCCTCTCTTATTGGAGACGCGACGGACCATACGGCCCACCTGGTCTCCAATTTTGCGGAGCTTGTGCAATGTTGTGTCTACTCTTCTTTGGTTATGGATGAAGAGTCCGAGTATTCGAATTTATTCGGCCTCATGTATGGGGCCACTTGTTAAGGAGAGATGTATTTTGGTATTGTCCTTAGGTGATGCCCTAAGGTGTACAAATTCAGATTTGCTGGGTGCGCATTGGAGACCACAGTGCCCTGCGTAGCGATCCACTACGTGAGCGGCTGTTTGCAGGCATGCCTCCATGCGCCCTAAGTTTCCCTCTGTGGCCCAGATCGTGATATCATCGGCATAGAGCGCATGCCGTATGCCTTCAATACGCTGCAACTGGTCCGGGAGATGGAGCATCGCCAAATTAAAGAGTAGGGGGGATAGCACCGCGCCTTGTGGTGTCCCCCGCTTACCCATTTGATACGGACCATATTCTGCCTCTTGGCTTTTGATTAATGCTGCTCGATGCGTGAAAAAGTCTTTGATATAGTTGAAAGTGTTGCGGCCACAGTGGGTCTCATTGAGGTGTGTCAGTATGACGCTGTGTTTGATATTGTCGAAGGCTCCTTTCAAGTCCAAGGCAAGGACGACCTTGTCATTATGTGCATGTTCAACTGGTTGTATTATGTCTGTGTTGAGTTGGAGGACTTATGTGGCTAAGTTATGGACTTATGTGGGCGAAAGCCGAACATAGTGTCTGGAAACGTATTTCGTTGTTCCAGGTATTCGGAGAGCCTATCCCGCACCATTGTCTCCATTAGCTTGCCCACACACGAGGTGAGCGAGATAGGCCTCAAGTTGTCTGTGTTGATTTCCTTTCCCGCCTCGGGATGAAGGTTACGGGAGCTGTTTTCCAGTCAAAAGGGAGCGGGGTTTCGCCCTTCCATATAGTGTTGATGTATTCCAGAAGGGCCTCATACGCCTGGTCAGGGAGATTGGCCAGAAGCTTGACTGTGACCTTGTCCCGTCCAGGCGCAGTGCCCCTTCTCATTTTAGCCAGGGCTGCTTTGAGGTGAAAGAGTTGGAACGGTTCGTCTAACTTAGGATTATCTTTGCCTGCGTAAAGATACTCCTGACCACAAGGGTCCTGTTTGCAGCAGAGATACTTGTCCCTGAGTGTGTCTGCGAGTTGTGTTGTGTTGCCCTTGAAATTATGAAGTGCTCGTTGTAAGTGGCGCTGTGTTTCGCCCGGGTCTGCGCGGGGTCTATAAGGCTGCGGAAAAGCCTCCAAGTGTTCTTCCCGGACATCTGCCTGGCAGCCGTGCTACAGCGATCTATCCAGTTGGCGTCAGCAAGTTTTGAGGCATTCTGAGTTGCTTTGTGAGTGAGATCTAGGATGCGCTTCTTGAGTGTTCTGTTATGTTTCTGAGACGAGCACGCTGACTCCGCCATGCCACCTTTTCGCTCACTCCCATCTTCCTCACTTCCTTTACGGCGAGGTTCTGGTGACCACCAAGATATGTGAGACAAATATATTTCTTTTCCTCAAAAACCATTTACTGACGAACATGGCAGAGAGCTGAACGGGCGATGGCGTTCTGTGGACTCCCTGGCAGCGTTGCAAGACGCTGTCGCATTCAATTCTTGGAGGCGAAGCTTAACATCTTAACCGCGCATTAGTGACACAAGCAGCAAAACCGCGCTTAAGCGCTTAAGGCTTCCGCCTCACCGCACTTTAGGTCAGCAAAGTGCCCCCCAGAATTTTGAATTGTTACAGAGGAATGAGGGAAAAGTATCCTCCCCCACAAAACCTTTTAAATCAACAAGAAGCAGTATACTGGCGGCAACTGCAAACGGGAACCTTTGGGAACGTACATGTACTAAGAAAAATGTACCCGGATCAATAGAGGGACATATGACCATGGTTAGGGGCCAAACCCACCCCATATCATAACACGTGGCAATGAAAAAGAAACGAGGATTTCCATAGAATACAAAATCCTAGTGCGGAACAGTGGGAGAAATTGCTCTCCAGCGGCAACCCGATTCTCCAGGGAGAACTGGTCATCCATGCCCAGCGAGCAGCCAAGCTCAGCGGTGCTCTGGAATAGGGGCGCCGACCTCTGTCGACCGTAATAACTTGTAAAATAGAGCAAATAAAGTTTATCCTATCCTATCCAACGAAATAATTTAGACCACCTGGGGATCTCTAACGTGCACTGACATCGCACAGCACACGGGCGCCTCTTGCGTTTCGTCTCCATCGAAATGCGGCCGCCGCGGTCGGGTTAGAATCCGGGGACTCCGGCTCGGTCGACCACCTTACCACCGAGCCACCGCAGCCGGTGCATGCATTTCTTTGAAAATGAATTTGGAGGGCGCTTAAGCTTCACCTTTAAGAGTGGAATGTGACAGCATCTTGCAGCGCGAGGGAATTACCAGTACCTTGCCGTTAGCAATTTGGTTTTTTGTGGAAAAGAAATGACGCAGTAACAGGCTCACTTGTTTTGGTGGACACCCGAGCCGCGCTTGACCAGCCGCCCCTGATAATAGGTCGCCGGTTCCGCCTATTTTAGGTCACCGGTTCGAATATTTGCCGCCAGTAGGGCTCTGACTTAACTAGTAGGTTTATGCTGCACGAAACGCTGAATCGTATGACACACCCGGAGCATTCTGCTGCAAACGGTCGACGAGATACGATTTTTTCCGGCATGTGGTGCTCGCAACTATGCTATGAGGCCAGCAGCTTTTCGACCGATCGAGCTGTGTACACTGTCGTGTAACATTAGCTGCGGTTGAACTACTGCTGAAGCTGCTGGAGGCTGCTTCACCTTTATTCCGCTGAAAGATTGGAGCAACAGCTAAACTATCCTCTTGTTAAACGCGGCACATCGTTATTGTTGTTACTGAGCCGCCGTGGTGGCTCAGTGGTAAAGGTGCTCGACTGCTGACCCGAAAGACGCGGGTTCATCCCGGCCGCGGCGGTTGATTTCCTGTGGAGGCGAAATTCTAGAGGCCCGTGTACTGTGCGATGTCAGTGCACGTTAAAGAACCCCAGGCGACTGAGGCTATGAGGGACGCCGCAGTGAAGGGCTCCGGAAATTTCGGCCACCTGGGGTTCTCTAACGTCCACTGTTATCACAATGTACACGGGCCTCTAGAATTTCGCCTCTATCGAAAATTCCACCGCCGCGGCCGTGTTCGTACCGGCTAAGGGGAAGATAAGGTATACGTCTGGAGGCTATAAGGTGCCTGATGATAACTGTCAACGAAGGAGTGGTATAAAAGGATACTTAGAGGAAGGCAAAGAATACAGAGTACACAGCGCCTGCTGGCAATTACTCAACATGTGGCACCTGACATTCTAATGCGTCGCCACGTATATGTTTTCCGCAGGACAAATTTTTCGCACCGATAAGAGGAGTAATATTCTAAATATATACAAATACACTGAGGCTGTCGCAAATCAATCACAATCGATCATTTCATGAAGCAGTCAAAAGCGCTGCCAATGCTGTACCCGCTGAAGCAATGGCAGTGTACAGAGCGGGCAAGGAAATAAAAGCGTATTTTCGTGGTGAAAGTATGTTCACAGCGTTTATTACACGTGGAGCTAAGCTATTAATAAAAACATCTAATGGACCAGCGAAGCCGCAGAGAGGAGACGCACTGGGTTTCTCCGGGGGGCAGGTGGTCTGTACCAGGCGTTTTCACGTCTAGTTGGCGCGGCGCAAAATTACGTGGACGTGTCCGGGACCCTGCGATGAAAGAGTTAAAGGATAACATGGGCTAATTTTTCCACTCAGGACAACACATGAATGGGCATAAAAAATTGCTTGGGCTTAGCTTTCGTTAAGCCTAGGTAATTGCGAAAGCAAGTGGTGTACCTTGTAGCATCTTCGATATCCATAGCCTCCATCAGGCTAAACGGTAGCACAACACAAGAATCTCGACTCGCGTCCGAAGTCTTCCATAGCTGTACCGAAGAACCGGCGAGCAGCCGCTACTTTACAGCCGATAGCGCCTGCTTGTTTGTGGATGACGGCATACCACACGCTGCAACACACATCAATCACGGCAGCAAGGCCTGCAAGCTCTTGCAACTTGTATGACATCAATCGCTTGCCTCCGTTCGCAGGCGGTCGACCGGCTGCGAAGTTTTAGCTGCGGCGCGCTGAAGAGCCGATTTATTGCCCCATCTCTCCCTCTAGTATGACGTTAGTAGTCACATGACCGACCGCCAACTGTCGTTCGGCCGCGAAGTCTAGCTGCGGCGTGCTGAAGAGGTGACTTGGCACCCCATCTCTCGGTCTGGTATGACGTCTGTAGTCACATGACCAACCACCGACGGTGAAGGGTAGGCTGCGGTACCGCAAAGAGGCGATACCTGGCGTAGTATTGCTTTCGCAATAAAAGATGGAGCATTCACGCAAAACGAAGTAAGGGACGCGTATTACCACTGGGTTATTTGGTGCATTGCATCTAACTGTACGGGGCGTCCATTAATACCAGAAGCCCTTTCCCCGTCCAGCTGACAGCGTTCCGACATTGCGTCGTTGGTGTGGAAAAAAACGACACCCGCGTTCACTATGCCCAGCACGGAAACAGGTATGCAAGGGCTGCCATAAGAAGGGCCACTACGCGTCTGTCTGCATGTAACGCCGGGCTGACATCATTGAAGCATCAGAAACCGACCGCGAACAAGAATTTCTCGGAGCCGTCTCGTCCTTCGATACGGCGACATAGGAGACAACCATCCTCGTGCAAGGCAAGCCTGTGAAATTCAAGGTCGCCACCGGCGCCGACCAGTCTGTTCCCACATACGACTTTCAGCATGCACTGACATCAGCCTCCGTTATTGTGGGCTCCTCGCCAGCTCTACGGTCTTGATCAGAGACCTCTCGCAGCCTCGGGCTTAGCGTGTCTTCAACTCGCCTACCGTGGACGTGAAACGCTCCATGATGTCTAAGTGCTGGAAGATGTCCACACACCCTTACTCGGCAAGCACGTCATCAAAGACTTCCATGTGCTAAGAGCGTACGTTGTTCGGCTAGTCGGTTAATCATGGTGAATACAAGGGGGGTACTGCGCACAAAAAGACAAGGACAAGAAGATAACACAACGCTTGCGCGAGTCTGCGCTTGTTGTGTTATCTTCTTGTCCTTGTCTTTTTGTGCGCAGTACCCCCCTTGTATTCACCATGTGCTAACCTTCGTCAGTGCCACCGCAAAGAAGGTGTGGCCAAGAGACGAGTTTCCTTCGTTGTTTCAAGGCCTCGGCAAGGTACTAAAAAAAGACCACATTCGCCTCTGCCGAGGTGAAAAAGCATTTGCCCTGAGCTGCCCTCCCCGCATACAAATTGCACTCTGCAATAAAAAAAGGGCTTAACTGCAGCGAATGGAAAATATTGGCATCATTACACCTGCTGATGAGCCGACTGAGTGATGTGCACCTATGGTGGTAGTCCAAAAACCAAACGGTGATGCTAGAATCTGCGTGCATTCCACTGAACTCAATCGTTAGGTCCTGAGAGAGTGACATCCGATTCCGTCCCTCGAGCATACGCTCGGGCTCCTTCACGGGGCCAAGTTGTTTTCGAAGCCCGATGCCAATTCAGGGTTGTGGCAAACACCCCTCAGTGAAGACAGCAGGAAGCTTATTGCCTTCATCAAGCCATTCTGGACGTTTTTATTCAACAGGCTTCCATTTGGCGTCGCGTCCGCTGCCGAGCAATTCCAGAAGCAGATTTCAAATATTCTGGCAGGTGTCAACAGATATGTGTGTCATATGGGCGACATGATTATCTAGGGCTCAGACGAGACAGAGCACAACGAGACCGTTCGCACCATTCTTCAACGCGAAACTGAGGCAGGTGTCACGCTAAACGAGAACAAGTTCCTCTTTGACCTCGACCAGCTCACATTCCTAGGTCACAAGCTTGACCAGCACGGAATGAAACCCGTCTAAAAGAGGTAGAAGCCATCTTTTAAATGTCCAGCCCCACTAATAGAAGCGATTTTAAAAGCTGCTCGGAGGGCTACTTATCCTTCCCGGTTTGTAGCCAACCTTGCGGACCTGCTCCAGCCGCTTACTTGTTTGCTGTCAAAAAAAAGATGCCCAGGCTTAGCTTGGTTAAGCCAAGAATGCGTTGCATATAGCGCGGTCTTTTTGCGCGAGGTATTGCTTGGCGGCACTCGATTTTCTCAGCAGCTTTTCCTCCGTGACGTATGGATGGATGGATGGATGGATAGGAGCGCCCCCTTTGAAACGGGGCGGTGGCAACCGCCACCATGCTCAGCCGTCCTTTTTTATGGGAAGCATACTACTTTAGCTACCACTTCAGCCCTTCACCGTGGTTATGCGCCTCCAAATCACGTGATACATGACGTCACACCACGTGACACGATGACGTCACGACAGTAGAAAAACGGGGCCCACCTCGCGCCGTAGCTGTGGTTGTGCCCCTCCAAATCACGTGATACATGACGTCACACCACGTGACACGATGACGTCACGACAGTGGAGAAACAGGGGCCCACCTCGCGCCGTCGCTGTGGTTGTGCGCCTCCAAATCACGTGATACATGACGTCACACCACGTGACACGATGACGTGACGACAGTGGAGAAACGGGGGCCCACCTCGCGCCGTCGCTGTGGTTGTGCGCCTCCAAATTACGCGACACGATGATGCTTCGCATTCTCCAGGCTTAACCAAGTTAAGCCGCAGCCATTTTTTGCTTTTCTTCCTTTTTCTTTTCTATTCTTGTATTCTGTTTTTTCTTTTTTTTTTCCACGTGGTTTGGTGACGTCACGTCACGTGGTTTGGTGGCTACCCGGCCGCGCCCAAAGGCTGAACTGAGTGATTGCAATATGCGACGCATAAAAGCAGGAATTCGTTTGGGACATAACTGAACACAAAGCGTTTGACAAAAGGTAGCAGCTACTTTAACCTCACCCAGTGCTAGGGGTCTACGATCCTGGTAAGGAGACGGTTAGTGCAGACGCTTCTTCCTTTGGACTGGGGGCAGTGATTCGACAGAAACAGACCAGTGCAAGTTTTCGGTCATCGCTTATGCTCCCAGATAGCCTCTGATACGAAGAAACGCTATACGCAAAAAAAATTCAGGGGGGCGTTTTGTTGACCTAAAGTGCGGTGAGGCGACAGCTTTAAGCGCGGTGTTAGTGCTTGCGTCACTGATGTGTGGTTAAGATATTAAGCGTCGCCGCTGAGTGTGGAACGCGCAGCGTCTTGCAACGCTGCTAGGGAGTCCCTGTACAGAACACCATCACCAGTTCAGCTCTACGCCTTGATCGTCGGTGAATTGGTTTTTTTGAGGAAAGGAAATGTATCTGTCTCGTATATCTCGATGGAAACCTTAACCTCGCCATACGGGAAGGGAGGAAGCTGGGAGTGAGCGAAGACACGGTATTCACTAGGCGCGTTTGTTCATTTCAAACCATACAGCTGGCATGGCGGAGTAGTTAGCGTGCTCGTCTCGCACTCCGGTGTCCCTGCTAGGATTCGCCGAGTCGACCAATTTCCTACACGGTTTTATTTATGTATTTACTCATGTATTAAGGCGGAAGCCTTTAATGCCTCATCGTTGTAAGCAGGAGTTGTCGACAGAACTGTCACGCTTTTCAATTGGTCGAAATGATCGTGACCTCTCAGTGCGCGAATTTCAAACGCGGCTGATTCTACTATGCCTAGTAACCATACAACCAATTAAAGGGATGGTATAGTGATGCTCCAGGTAGGTGAGACTGAGTTTAGTTAGTTGCTTAATTAACCAATTTTTCTAATTAATCTTTCTAGCCATACCAAAAATTGAATAAAATCGAGTAGGAAATTTGTCTAGTTGGGGAATCGAACCAGGTTCTCTGGAGTGCGAGCCGAGCATGCTAACTACTCCGCCATGTCAGCTCGATGGTTTGGAATGAACAAAGGCGCGTCTAGTGAATACGGTGTCTTTGTTCACTCCCATCTTCCTCCCTTCCCTTACGGTGAGGTTCAGGTGTGCACCGAGATGTGCGAGACAGATACATTTCCTTTCCTCAAAACCAATTTACCGAGGAGCAAAGCGTAGAACCGAACGGGCGATGGCTTCTCGTGGATGTGGTGGTGGTGAAAAACTTTAATCAAAGAGAGGTTGAGGGTTAAAAAAATAATAACCCTGCTGCATGGTCGGTATCCTTAGTCCGGGACACCGCATGACAGGGCCCCGTCTCGCGCCCGCTTGACCAGAGCCCTTTGGGACTCCAGTGTGGAGCAGTTGAGGAGGGCAGTCTCCCATGCCTCTCGGGTGGGGGTGGGGGAGGGAGGAAGGTGAGGATTCTGAGTACATGCCCACACCATGTGAAAGATATCGCAGATCTCTCCACAGTGCGGGCAGCGCCCATCTGTGTTCGGATCGAAGTGTTTTGCTATTGCAGGACAGAGAAGGGTTCCTGTCTGCAGGCGCCGCAGAGTTCGCTCCTCCGCCTTACTCAGTCCCTTGGCAGGTGCCGGGTAGAGACGGTGGCTGTCGCAATAATAAATTAGGATTTCGCGGAACCGCAGAAGCAGTTTATGAGCTTTTGAGCCATGAGAGCTGGGATGAGGAGCCCGGTGTGTGAGCGCTCGGGCGGCCGCATCAGCGGCCTCATTGCCTCGTAGACTCTGGTGGCCAGGAGCCCAGTGGACTCTCTGGCAGCGTTGCAAGACGCTCTCGCTTCGCACTCTTAGAGGCGAAGCTTAACACCTTAATCACACATCAGTGACAAAAGCAGCAAAACCGCTTACACATCCAACACGACTGCACTCCAGAGGAGGCGGAGCGTATTCCAGTACTATGGCGCCATATGCTATGGGTCTCCCCGCTCCCCCGTAACATGGACACCGACATGCATGAAAACAGACGACAAGCGCGGGCTCGGGCTCTTGAGAGACAACACGGCTCCCGACCTGGTGTATACTATGTAGACAGTAGCAGGGCCATCGCCCACGGGATTTTACTCGGCCGCTGTCGTTCACCAGGAAATGCACGTTGATGGACTCTCCTTTCGAGCCCCGAATTCAATGCGGGCCGAGGAAGTAGCAATAGCGCTTGCTGCCGCCCACGCCAATTCGAGAATAATCATCACGGACTCCCGAAAAGCATGTGAACATTACTTGGCAGGGGAGATCTCCCCCTTCGCTGCTTGTATTCTACGACGGACTGCCACTGATCCAACACCCAAACGAATCATTTGGGCTCCTGGCCACCAGGGCTTACGAGGTATTGAGGCCGCTGACGCGGCTGCCCGAGCGCTTACTCACCGGGCTCCTCATCCCAGCTCTTCTGGCTCGGAGACTAACCAGCCGCTGCTGCGATTCAGGGAAATATTAACACATTATAGCGACTACCACCGCCTTTTACCGGCCCCTGCAAAAGGGCTGAGTAGGACGGAGGAGCGAACTTTAAGGCGCCTGCAGACAGGTACTCTACTCTGTCCTGCAATCATAAAACATAACGATCCTAACATGGATGGGCGATGGCCGCACTGTGGGGAGACTTGTGATTCTTCCACATGGTGTGGGCATGTACTCAAAATCCCCACCTTCCCCCTTCCCCTACCCCTTCCAGAGAGGCATGGGAGACTGCCCTCCTCAACTGCTCCTCACTCGAGTCCCAAAGGGCTCTGGTGAAACGGGCGAGAGACGGGGCCTCGTCATGCGGTGTCCCGGACTAGGGACGCCGACCATGTAGCGGGGCCACTCGGTGTCTCCCAAACTCTTTTTCACAAAATAAAAGTTTTCACCACCACACCGCGCTTCAGGATTCCGCCTCAGCGCACTTCAGGTCGACCAAAGCGCCCCGTGAATTTTTTTTTTACTTAAAGCATCACTATACCATCCCTTTAATTGGTTGCATGGTTACTAGCCAAAGTACAATTGGCCCCGCTTGAAATTCGCGCGCTGCAAGGTCATGAACATTTCGACCAATTGAAAAGCGTGGCATTTCTGTCGACAGCTCCTGCTTACAGCGATGAGGCATTAAAGGCTTCCGGCTTAAAAAGCCTTGATGACCTTGCATCGCGGCTAGAAAACTTAAAATGCGAATGATGAGGCACCAGTACGAAGTGGTATATATACCTGGGAAAGAACTCATCGCGGCTGACACGCTTTCCAGAGCGCCTTTGCAGGAGACTGGCGACATAGAGCTCGGAAGCGATATCGAGGCTTTTTTTTTTTCGCTGCGTGTGGACAACCCTTCACATCAAGCAGCACTGCCTTTCGTGACTGAAAGAATCCCAAAAAATGCTGCGAACCCTTCTTTTTCCAGTGTCGCATTGCCACATAGAGAGATGGGACACCAAAGCGACTTGTCCGCGAAAGCACAAATTGCCCCGTTCACGTTTCTCACTCTTGTATATTTTGCGCCTCTGAAGCATCTGCACGTTACTATTCGCAGCTGCGGTATAGGAATGTGTTTAACTCAACTTACTTGTCATTGTCTCAGTCATGGTGAATTAAGGTATATGCTGGGTAAATAAGTCAAAATCGGTGGTTGTTAAGAGTTCGGTTGGCTCAGTCCAGACCGGGGTCGCTGCACGTCGGGATGTTGGGCCGGCCCGCGTATGCTGAAAGGAAGGAAGCGAAGGCAAATTAGATGTTAGGTCTGTCATCCATATCTTCACATCTTCGGCGCCATTACCAGAGATAAGTCTGCTTTTTGTCCTATAAGGACCTACACCGACGGCTCTCAAACAAACCTGCGCAGGCGATGGCCACCTGGCCCGGAGCTTCGACGTAATGTAGTTGTTTTGTTACCATGAACTTGAAAGGAGCGGCAAGACAGCAGTTCTGGTTACTGCGACATAAAGGAACTTGAATTGGCGCGATGCATGCGAGAATGCGAAACAGCTTGCTTTCACGACGTTGCTGGCTTTGATCTTTGCATGGATCCTGTATTACACAACAGTCATTCTACTGCACGTATGTGCACTGTTCGGGTGGGTGCCCGTACTCTGCTGAAGATGCCAGCTACACTTCGTGCCAAAAGGCTCTCCTCTGAAAGACGGAGTTTCGTAATGAATCGCTTCGAAGCGGTATATGCTGGTTGTGCACCGAAAGTAGTCAGTCATTAAAAAAAGGTTTCAGAAGTGTAAGTACGGGCTTTTGCGCCGTAGCAATGCCAGTGGTGATGCACATTTGAAAAGCAGTGAATGGTGTCTGGTAATCAGCAAAGATAGAGAAATCTTCTGTCAGGAAGGAGCCCGGTTTCTCTTTTCTATAAGCAGATGGCCGGGAGGAATAGCGACGTTATTTAGTGCAATTAAATAATACTGCTGTAGAGCGCAGAGGGTAAGCTAATTCTTCCCCTCAAACGTGCCAATGAGAAGCCGTGGGGCTGAGGAGTGCAATTGCCACGTTGGCCGGTGGTAAGCGCACTTGGCTACTGAGCCGGAGTGCCTGGGTTTGAGCAGGACCTCGGCAGTCGCATTTCTTTGGAGGAGAAACCGAAAAGAAGCCCGCATCGCATACTATGTTAGAGCACATTGAAGATCCACAGGGGGTAGAAATTATTGCGCAGCCCTCCACTACGGAATCTCTGTCCCCCATGTCTTCCATCCCCCCACCTTTGTCCCTTCCTTTCTGTGGTTTCCACCGAGATTTGAGGCGGTTACTCAGCGATTTGCATTGGTTTATGTTTCTGGTGCTTCAACGTCACAAAATGACTCAGGCTATGAGGAATGCCGTAGTTATGGGCTCCGAAAATTTCAACCACCTTGGGTTCTTTAACATGCGCTGACATCACATAGTCCACGGGCGTCTAGAATTATGCCTTCATCGGAATTGGACCGACGCGGCAGGGATCGAACCCGCGTGTTTCGGGTCAGCAGCCGAGCGCCATAGCCACTGAGCCACCGCGGCGGCGATCTGCTTCGCTCAAAAGATTGGCTTTGCTCAGAAACCAATGCAATTTTTTTCAGTAAGTCAAATAGCACGCGTAACTACCTACATGGCACCTATAGCGCTTGCTGAGTAGTTACAGCGCTCGCCTACAGAGCTGTAGAACGCGGGTCTCTACAGAGCTGGTGCGCTCGCCTTTCGTTGGAGCCGAAAGGCCGCTCCCGCTCGCGGTCTCCGCGACCAGACCTCCGCAGGCGGAAGGTGGTCCTTCGCCAGGCCACAGGCTCACTAGAAAACATTCCGGCCGCTCTCTCTCCGGACGTGCTGGTGCCTCTGCCTGAGGCCCCATCACCTTCGGGGGTGGAACCTGGCCCCCAAAATTAAATAATCACGTTCACGATGGCTAGCCGACCGCAGCGGAAAGCCAACAACAATTCGGAGCAATTCGAGATCATACAGTGGAACTGCAGGGGTCTACGGAGCTGGAAGAAACGGTCACACCTCCAGCTCTACCTGCAGTCTCTCGGTACCGAACCGGCGCTCCTAGCTCTTCAGGAACCCGGCGCAGATGCTAAATTCACAGGGTATAGCTCGTTTCAAGGCGGTCCTACAACGTGCATCCTGGTGAACAAAGCGTACACCGCAGTCCCAGTAGACCTCGAACTGGAGACTGAACAGGAATATAGTATGGTCAAGGTCCTGCCGCTCAAGCGCCGCGACCCATCAATACATGTCCTTAACATTTACTGCCCCCCGCATAAGCCGCGCGTGACCTTCAATGAAATCTTCTACCGCGCGCTCAAATCGGCTGACAAGGAACCTCTAGTGATCGTTGGGGACTTCAATGCTCCAAGCCTACATTGGGGCTACCACTTTGAGAAGGCCAGAGGACGCAAGCTGGCGGAGCTCATCTCCACACTTCGTCTTACACTCCTCACGGATCCGTGTTGTCCCACACGTGTGGGCAACTCGGTTACGCGAGACACATGCCCTGACCTGACTCTCGTTACGAACACCAGAGATGCTACCTGGGAGAACCTGGGAGAGACTCTTGGTAGCGATCACTGCCTTCTCCGGGTTACTCTTCTGGCGAAGGCGGCTCGCAAAAAGTGGGGCCACACTAAATTGACCGATTGGCATAAGTTTCGAACAAAAGAGATACCTCCCGTGCTCTTTTCCGGCGGATATGCGGAGTGGGCAAAGCAATTAGACACAATACAAAGACAACATGTCACGACACTTCAGACCACTGAAGAGATCCCTGCAGTGGACAATCACCTCCTGCACTTGTGGGAGGCTCGCCGGAGTCTTACCAAACGGTGGAAGAAGCAAAAGCTGAATCGCAAACTTAAGGCTCGCATTGTCGACCTCACGGAGCAGGCTGCGGCGTATGCTGCGCAGCTCACCGATTCAAACTGGATAGAGAAGTGTAATTCGGCAGCGCGTCAGATGAGCTCGAGAGGAACATGGCGCTTCTTTCGCAGTCTCATCGACCCCGCTCAAACGAGAGGGGAGACGCAAAGACTGCTCCGGCGGGCTTTGCACGGGTACCAAGGTACGACGGCTCAACTCGCGGACACCCTGTGCGACAGATATCTCTGCCGTATAGAGGACCCAGTTGGGCCCGAGTACGAGTACGCGGGAAAGCCGAATCCCGACATTGATGCCCCTTTTGAGTTACACGACCTTAAGGCGGCTTTAGCTAAAATGCGGCGAGGTACGGCTCCGGGTCGGGATCGCATAACAGTCAATCTGTTGGCCAACCTCCCAGATTCGGCCTACCTCCACCTGCTAGGGTACATTAACCAGATTTGGGACGGGCGTCCACTCCCTCCCGAATGGAAGACCTCCTTGGTCACTTTCATCCCTAAGCCAGGCAAGCCAGTGAATACCGACAACCTGAGGCCCATCTCACTAACCTCTTGTGTGGGCAAGCTTATGGAGACGATGGTTAGGGATCGCCTCTCTCCACACATAGAGACCAAGGGCCTCTTTGCAGACACTATGTTCGGGTTCCGACCGCATATGTCTGCGCAGGACGTCCTCCTCCAGTTACACCGCTACATAATACGACCCACTGCCATGCGCCACAACGACAAGGCCATCCTTGCCCTTGATCTTAAGGGGGCCTTTGACAACGTTCGTCATAGCAGCATCTTGGCTAACTTGAGTACCATTGATTGTGGGCGCAAGGCATTCACATATGTAAGAGACTTTCTCTCGAAGCGTCAGGCCTTCCTCAAGATTGAGGATGACGAATACGGACCATACACGATGGGTACACGGGGTACACCCCAAGGGGCGGTCTTGTCGCCGCTTCTTTTCAACATTGCCATGATGCAGCTTCCCCACCAATTGGCCCGGGTGGAAGGCATTCATCACGCACTATACGCGGACGACATAACAATTTGGACTACCGAAGGGAGCCTTGGGGAAATGGAGGACCGCCTTCAGCGGGCCGCCACCATAACCGATAGCTACGCTATCGGCTGTGGTCTCCAATGTGCTCCCGCAAAATCGGAACTTCTGCACATCAGATCCGATCCTAAGGACAACACGAGTTTGCAAATCTCTCTGACGGGAGGCCCTATCAAAGAGGTCGGGGAGCTCCGCATACTAGGTCTGTTCATCCATAACAGGCTCAGCCCGGAATCCACTATTGCCAAACTCAAGCGCGTAGGCGAACAGGTCGGACGCATGATCCATCGCGTTTCTAACAAGCGCGGCGGGTTGCGAGGCAGGGACGCGCTTCGGCTCGCCCATGCCTTCGTGACCAGCAGGATCCTCTACTCCGCTCCCTACCTTCGCACTACGAAACAACAAGAAATAAGAATCGACACCATCGTTAGAAAGGCTACAAAGCGAGCACTGGGCCTCCCAGTGGCCACCTCCAATGCTAAGTTGTCGGCGTTGGGGGTGATCAACTCCTACCAGGAGTTACGAGAGGCCCACCTCGTGAACCAATATACGCGACTCTCGCAGACGGCATCCGGGCGCCGCCTGCTAGACCGCTTGCACATCCAACACGAGTGCACTCCAGAGGAGACGTGTCGGATTCCGGAGCTATGGCGTCACAAGCTCTGGGTCCCTCCACTCCCGCGCAACATGGACACACATACACACGAAGGCAGACGAGAGGCGCGCGCTCGGGCCCTCGAACACCAACACGGATCCAAACAGGGTGTATACTACGTTGACGTGGCAGGGCCGTCGCCCAATGGATTCTACACGGCCGCAGTAGTTCACCAGGATCAATGCGTTAACGGGCTCTCTTTTCGGGCTCGAAATTCAGCACAGGCTGAGGAAGTAGCCATTGCGCTTGCCGCCTCGGACTTGAATTCGAAGGTAATCGTGACAGATTCGCGTCGAGCCTGTCAACACTACCTGGCTGGCGAGATTTCACCTTTAGCCTGGAGTATATTAAAGCGCGCAGTGAGGGAATCGGACCCTTCGCCCAAACGCATAGTTTGGACTCCAGGCCATCAGGGCGTTAGAGGTAATGAGGCTGCGGACGCGGCTGCCCGAGCGCTTACCTACCGGGCACCTCACCCAGGCTCTTCCGGCTCGGAGATTGTGCAACCGCTTCTGCGGTTCAGAGAAATTCTGGACGACTATTGCGAACGCCATCGTCTTTACCCGGTCCCTGCTAAGGGCCTGAGTAAAGCTGATGAGCGAACTCTGAGGCGCTTGCAGACCAACACTCTGTTGTGTCCTGCAATAGTGCAACATTTCGACCCCAAAATTGATGGGCGCTGCCCTCACTGTGGGGAAGTTTCCGATACCTTCCACATGGTTTGGGCCTGTCAAAAGAATCCTTCCCTTCCCCCCAATCCTTCCCCTTCCCGAGAGGCATGGGAGGCAGCCCTGCTCAACTGCTCGGGGCTGGAGTCTCAAAGGGCTCTAGTCCAACGGGCGCGAGTAGCGGCCTCGTCCAGCGGGGTCCCGGACTAAGGACTCCACCTATGTAAAGGGCCATTTTTGGTCTGCAAACTCTCCTGTTGTTTATTAAAAAGTTTTCACCACCACTACCACTCCGCACAGGCAAAGTTCAATGCCCTAGCAAGCAGTTGAGATACTGCCGAAATGAAAATTGGCTTTTGAGGAAAGGAAGTTGCGCTCTATTTGTGTCACACCTCGGTGGGCAACTGAAACGCGCCGTATGCAAAGGGATAAAGGAGGCAGTGAGAAAGGCAAGTAGGTGCCGTTGTGGAGGGCAACGGAATAATTTCGACCACCTCGTGATCTTTAATGTGCACCGACATAGTGCAGCTTTAAGCGCATTTTTGCGTTTTGCCTCTATCGAAACGGGTCCGCCGCGGTCAGGTTTGAACCCGGGATCTCCGACTCAGTAGCCGAACGTGCTAACCAATCAGCCACTGGGCCGGGATGCTACCGACTGCATATCTATTTTTCAAGCCTCGGCAATCATCTTTTGTTCCACTGCAAACACCTTACTATTCACTTCTGCTGAACTGCTGCCACCAATACGACCACCGTCTTGTTCGCACTGGACCAATGATCCTTTCTGCTTGCTTTCTTAAGACACTGCTGAAGACACGCCAAAGCACTGCCCATTTTGCTGGGGTAATGTTTCGTGCGAGGCCGATGAGACCTTTCTCGTTGCGACTGAAGGAGAGCTAAAAATTTGATGAGTTATATAGATAGTTATATAGACGGAGCTCTATATCATTGCTTCGCAAGTCTATTTTCTCGTTGCTCCTCGGTTTCAGCGGCTCGTGTAGCTCGCGTCCTCTGCAGTACATCTTCGCGGCGAGCTACATTGACCGGATGATGGGACGCGGCTTCACGGCGACGCCGAAGAGGTGACACAACCCGTCCGATGGGCGCCTTATGCATAACCTTTTAAAGGAGAGACGGCCGACGTAGCAACTGTTTCACCCTTTTCTAGCCACGTGCTATCACAGTGGTGGTGCCGGCCAGTGCGCGCGGGTGCCTTTGCTTGGCGACTGATGTGGTTTGCCTGCATTCTGCGGCCTCAAGGTGAAACGCGCATCAAGACTCACCTTGGGGGACATGTAGGATTACAGCTCTTGCTCTAAAACAAAATTCAGTGGGCACTTTGGCTCTCTAAAGTGCTGCAAGGACAAAGCGTTTCCTCGCCACTGTTTGTTTTATTTACTTTTTATTTTTCGTATTTTGTTTATTTCTTGCTCCTTTTCTTAATTTTATTGATTTTTATATTCATTTTCACACCTTATTTTAATTTTGTTTTTATTTTTGTTTATTTTCTAATTTTTGTTTTTTTTTCCTTTTCTTGACTTTACTCCTTTTATTTTATTTATGAAGTCCATGCATTCACTAGATGCGCCTTTATTCATGCTGGAACCTTGAGCCTTTTAAGCAGTGACGCCTAAAGGCGGACGAATCTGCCGACGCGTCTGTCGACACGGCTGCCGACGCGTCTGTTGACACGGCTGCCCACGCGTCTGTAGACACTCCTGCCGACGCGTCTGTCGACACTCCTGTCGACGGGTCTGCTAACGACAGTATGAGGCATTAAAGGCTTTCGCCTTAAAATTGCACGGGCTTTACCCACTGCGGTGGATAGCGCGCTCGGCTACTGAGCCGGAGTTCCCGGGTTCGAAGCCCGCCTCGGCGGCCGCACTTAGTTGGCAGTGGAACGCAAAATACGCCGGTGTGCTGTGCGATGCGAGTGCACGTTAATGAAGACCGAGCGGTCGAAATTATTGTAAAGCCCTCCCTTTCTAACTTTCTCCTCTCATTCCCTCCATTATCCCTCCTCTTACCGCGCGGATCCATCGTGATTTGACAGATACTGCGGAGTTTCGCGTCTTAGACGCAAAGAATATTGTTTACAGAGCGTTTGTAATGTGCCTTATTGTTGGAGCTTTCTAAGTAACTCCTACGTACATACCTCTACATAATTTGTCGTCGGCAATGTGCCCACTGGTATCGCACAACGTGCGGACGTACTTTGTTTCAAAGAACGCGAAAAAGCTCGTACCAGTCGTATCCCCAAATAACGACACCAGCATATCTAATGCTTCTTACCTGTTCACGTTCCTCCGGCTCTGGCATCTCCTGTTCGAGGAAAGAATCCTCCGCCCTCATTGCGGCGCCGTGCTGCGGTTCCTCCCGAGGCCCGCACTGCACAGCCCTCCGCATCTTGCGCCGCTGAATCGTGTCGCAGGGATTCAGGCGCTGGAAGCCGGGACGCTGCCTCGGTCGTTCGACTCGAGTGCAACCACTGATGGCTCCGATGTGCAGAGAATTCGTTGAAGTGCTTTTCTTGGGTGTGCTCGGCACACACTCATCCATGATGGCGCTTCCGAAGTTAACCGCTGGGGCCAGTTCAGCGAACGCAATCGCGATCCAGTGTCCTGTTCTCGCACCTAAGTGGACGATCGGAGGTGGTAACTCCGAAGGCTCAGCGGCTGCTGCAAGTTTGACCGAGCCTTCGCTCCTCCGTGGCGTTCGTATCACATTGTAAAAAAAGTCCGTGACTTTACGGAGACTTACTACGTGGGAAAAAACGACGATTTGCATTTTTAGAAAACACGGAGGAGCAGACCGTACCGTAGGCGTTGCAGGGAAGAAAACTTGAACATTCTGTTAGGCAGCAAAGCTTAACACCACACAGCGGTTGATTCCTTCGGCATTGTGTTACCGCCAAACGCATTAATAACTTAATTAACGAGAACAGAAACAGAGCAAAGGTTGTCATGATTTGACGCCGCTGCTTACTTTCATGCCTGCATGATCAATAATAATTTGTTATTGGGAAGGGGGGCAATATCTGTCTCACTGTTTCGGTGGGCCCCTGAGCCGTTCCAGCTAATACGGGAACCATCACAGCAGCGTTACGTTTTTGTTTTGGTCAAACGTTAATGACATTGCTGTTAAATTCTTTTTTATAGCATATGCCAAAAGCTGCAAATGAGTGGAGAGAAGTCACTGGCGCGCTTTTTTAATATTCGCTTCGGTTCAGGGCGGCCCACAGAGCCGAAATACTCCAGGCCGTAGCACCTACTAAGACTTTTGAAAAGTGGTGTTTGGGTTAAAGCACATTCAATTAATTTTCAATTCTATTTTGCAAATGCAATATTGCCTCTGAAATCGATAATTATAACTTGAAGCATTTTTGTTAACTGACCGCCTTTTTTTGCACGGTGCCCCATTTCCAGGGGGTGCCAAGCGTTACGGTATGACAGCAGATGTGAAAATGGGCTTACGCAGCACCCTTTCTTTGCAAAATTGGTGCAGAAAAAAATTGCATGTCTGCTACACTTGCGATCACTGGGAACGAAAGGGGGGAGGCCAGGGGCATGTGCGCAGCCAAGCAAGTTGTGCTGGTGCTCATACACCCTTCATCCCACTCCCCCCTCCTCCCCCGAAATTTTAGAGATACTCGCTTTGAACTCGGTCGGTGCCTTCGGGTCACCTTTATACCCCTACGCCACTGAGTGCGCTGCTGTGGTGGCGGCTCCACTTTGCTTCTCTTTTCAACGACAATTTGCGTTCTTGTAGACGCAGTGGCGCAAGTACAGAGGGCAAAACGCATGTCTAGAACACGCTCTGAGCGTGTTTCGGGCGTAACACGCGATAACTAGCCATAAGAGTTGGTTAAAAATGGTCTGGATGTAAACATGTGCTCTTAAACTCATAGAATTTCATCGTCATTTTTGGCTTTCTTAGTCGCAGCGGCTTTGGGAGCTCCGGAACACACAGTTTGGTTGTTCTAGGCATGCGTTTTGCCCTCTGTACACTTTGACGCACGGAAGACCGATGTGTGAAAGGTAAGTGTAATTTCATTGCTCTGCATCAAACGATTTGTCGTGCCGGAGTCGTATTTCACCTTTCGCTGCGAAGACAGGTGCTGTCTCAAGCGCGCACAGCGCGGTGTTCCTGCGTAACCGACATTCCAGGTCCCAGGTATGCAAAAGCGTTGTCACTAGCCCACAAGAATCTCGCGTTCATTTAGTGCTTGCTACGGAATGCCCTAATGCGTCGCGTAGATCACCGAGCAGAGTGCAGCAGCTTCCGGAGATAGAGAAAACTTTATTTTGCAGCCGCTTCCAGCAACCTTCGAAAAACGACCCGTTTTGTTCGTAAAGCAAAAATGTTTCGTTCGCTTTAGGTCAATTATTAATACGACTAAACTTTAACAAACTGATTTAATTAACGCATTGGAAAACAAGAAAGCAGTACGCAGTGAATTGCTCACTACAACTGCTCTTTGAGGCGTTTCGCAGTGAGTAGCATGTAACTACTTGGAGGGTGTGCGTCTAGTTCCTTTCTGCTTCTCCTTGGGTAAAGTTTTTTTCACAGGGGTAGAGGCTGTTGAGAAGGGAGGAATGCGCCCATTGTGAAAAGGAACCTTTCCAACCAGAGAGCACGCCGACCGTGCCGTTCGGGAGAGGGCATGCTCCTCTCAACCTCGGCGTGAATGTCCGCGGTCTGTTTTTTTTTACTACCTTCCCCTGCATTCCAAGGTTCACCGTACCATGCGACTTCCTCTATTGTCGACTGTCGCGTTCGTTGAACAAGCCAAGCTAAGCCAAGCACTGTATATGTTTGGCTGGCGGTGGACGGTGATAGTTTTCGGGCGTTGTGGTGCACGCCGGCGTACGCCAGCCATTGCGCCACTTTGGTCGTTCCACGCGCAACCAGAGTAACCCTCAACTGTTTTTGCCCGCGTCTTACGCCGACAACGTTTCACCGCAGCTCCTGTAGTGGCCCGAGTGGTCCTTCTTCCTGCCGGGTGTTCGGCTGCCCGACACAACGTCGGCCATGGCGGTACGTCTCTCGAAGCGCTCGCCTCCCTCCCCATGCCTCAGCCGCGGTTCTTGTTCTCTCTTCTCGACATGTTCTCAGCGCACTCTTCTGCGTCGTCGGATTTTGTCCGTGCTGTGCTTA
The DNA here is from genome assembly GCF_055824585.1 of Amblyomma mixtum. Classification (NCBI taxonomy): domain Eukaryota; kingdom Metazoa; phylum Arthropoda; class Arachnida; order Ixodida; family Ixodidae; genus Amblyomma; species Amblyomma mixtum. The sequence continues at coordinate 119,749,818 of NC_143019.1, read as the reverse complement.
GCGTGCCAGCTCGAGCTTCTGCCTGCTTCAGCCATCGTCGCCTCGATTATCGCCGTAGGGTATCGTTTTCAGGAGGGACCTTTGGCGTGCGCGCCTTTCGGGCTCCTTTCCGTTTCAAGCGCGCCTTAGTGCGCCCGTTTTCATAATCTAGGTTGTTCATCGGCTGCTGCATGTGCTTGGCTACATCTGCTTTGCGCGTGAATATTTTACGTTATAATGACGACGTGGTAAACTAACTCTTATATCGTTGGCATTCGAACCTCCGTGTATTTGTGTCGCTGCACTGGCGGGGAGGCTTGCATTCCAGCATTAAAGGCTGTCGTAAAAGGAATGACGAGAGGCTGCATGACTGGCATTGCTTATTTGATTGTTTGTTCAGAGAAAGCGTTTGTTGGAAGTGAGCAGAAGCCGCTATTTTTCATTGTTAAAGTAGCAACATCTGCCAGCATGCATTATCATTTTTACTCCTGAATGACTGAAAGAGTATCACAGCATTGCCTTCATTTTTTTTTCTTCTTGCTTGCACAGCATAACTTGTGCCTACAGATTGAACTTTTGCATGTGTTCTGCATTTTCGCGAGCAAATTTTAGGCAAGAAGTTTCAAAGGCACCGTGTATTGACCTGAAGTGCTCGTAATGTAGCAGTATTTGCCGTGCTGAATATCGAATCTGCATACTTCAAAGCGTGTTTAGTATCTTGTCTGCACAGACTCTTTCCTTCAACGAGGGCTTGGAGGTTTCACTTATTTGCTTAGTGTTGGAAGTAACAGCCATCACTGATAATAATACTTATTACAGACGTGTTCTGCATGTACAGTCAGGGCGGAATGAAATGCAAACACACATATGTCATACTTTTCTACTTTACAGCGAGATATTCATTTAGAAAAGGCTTGTAAATTAGTACTTGGGTAGATTCTTTACCCTGAAACATGAATTAGGCTAGCTGTATACTGCAGTTGAAAGCGCACAGGCAAAATAATTTGTTTTGTTCATCCGCGTGGCGCATATTTCATTCCAGCCTGACTGTACACTACTCTCCCAGCAGGTACCCCAACTGAAGCATGCAGTGTCTTGTGAAAAATGCTGCACATATGCTTTAGAAGGGTGCGTGAAACAATGCGCAGCTGCCAATATTGAACTATTATTATCTGAGACCCGATATTCAACTGAATCGTCAATCTGTCTCCCGCTAGGAAGGCACAAGCATCACGCCCATGGCTAATTCACTGGCCTTCACCCCTGTATGGGTTTCACTCCTTGAGTTATGGTATTAATAATCACCAGTTTTACTATAAGGATATATGAGAGCACATTGTGAGTTAAATATGGTAAATGAAAGTCTTCCACTCTGTACAGTGATGTGGTTGGTCTTGCACATCTTTACTAATGTCTTAATTTTGCTTTATGCAAGCCTTGCCTTCCTATTGTATCCTATGTCCTCCATGTCCTCCTATGCTATCTTCCTTCCTCCTGGTCCTCTCTTCGGCCATTTCTCCCGTTTCCTTTGCACTGGCAATTGGTCAGATGCCTGCTATGAAAATGACAGCCAACACTAAGTCCCTTCCTTTATTTCCATGAAATCTTCACTGCTACTACTAATGCTGACAGTACTATATCAGTATTTTTGTGATAATAATGTTCAAGATAGTAGTTAAGCCAATGGTAGCTGAGTTGAATGTCATGCATATCTTGCATGCGATATATTAACATATTCACTATTACAATAACCTCAATTTCTTTCAGTTCAGACATTTGGCCATAGATATTTTATGCTTTCTTTCTAGTTTCGTCCACTCAAACAAACTGCTTTTTGCATTGCAGGTAGAATGTCCAATGATTGCCGCTCTGTCTTTTGAGCAGGAAGCACTATTTATGGATCCATGACCTTTTCTTGGAAATGACAAACCTTCTTTCGCCTTATTATGTGCTGAGCGTTCATCATGGGGGAAGCAAATGTCATGACTTGGATTTCTACAGAGGTGAGACAACACACCCAGCCTCATTTTTTCTGCGACGTGCTTAGGGGATTAGCAAACCTTCGTTTAGTACTTCTTTCACCTTTTTTAAGTGCTCCGGCATGGTGAATAGATATGGTACTCTGGCTGTAACATGTCATAATGATATATGGCCACATTATAAAGGCGTATGAAATGCTGCACTTATACTATTTAGCATGTCCCTCTTTTAATGCTTTTTCAGCCTTGGTTTGTTGAAACGAGTAGCAAAAAATGAACACAAGAACGAGAGAGAACTAGGACTTCCCATATTTTACACACATTTTCTGGCTTCAGCGAATTAATACCAAATAGCCCAGTTGTGCACAATAGTTCTTTCAGTTAAGCACAGCTGTATCTGTATTAACAATTTTATGCACGGACAAAAGGCATTTTGCATTTATATTCTGTACCTCCTCAGTAGCTCAGGCAATATGAAAAATTAATTTGATTTGTTGGGGTTTAACGTCCCAAAGCGACTGAGGCTATGAGAGACGCCGTAGAGAAGGGCTCTGGAAATTTCGACCACCTGGAAAATTTCATTTTTTTGTTTTATACTACAAGACGTCATATAGAGAGCACAGCTATCAAAACTGAATGTAAAATGTGCACAGTTTGCGTGTACTTGCAGAGGCTGGTGAACAGAGCCAATAGGAATTTTTCCTTTATGCAGAACGGAAGGTTGAAAATTTTTTTGCATAATTAGATCGTGATTGGAGCATGAAGTTACATGTTAGAAGATGAAACCTGCCATATTGTATAGGGTCGTTCACTCTTAGTGCGAACACGCGAGCGCATGGCTGTGCTCTTTGAAAGGCTCATTGGAAGGCCATCGAAACGAATTGGCAGATGAGGCGAAACACCACATTCAGCTCCTTCTCCAGCGCCACACTGCTGCAATGAGCAGCTGTGTCACTTGCAGTGGCTGTCTGAAAAGAGCGGCCATGTGTTCGTAGTAAGAGTGGATGACCCTTTACATTTTGTATGCTAGATTGCCGACTCTTGCATCCATCTAAAAAACATTCACGGAGGTTATCTGGTTAGCCTCCTTCCTTGATACCACATTTCTAGAAATGATACTTAACTATGTCAGCTTTATTTTGATCAGAATTTATAAGAGAGTATCACATACACCAAATTTTGTGATCATATATGACAAAATTCGAAAGGTGATTCATCATTGGTATTGTTTAGTCTAGGGTAGTAAAATGCCATGTACCTAGTGCAAAGTAAAATTAAATATGACCAGTCTAACAAAACAAACTCCTTTTTTTTAGAGGGAAATCTTTCGACCGAAATACTGGAGTGGCTTGACGTGATGAAGACATTGACAAGAGTGCACTCAAAAGTACCCATATTTGGGATGGCACGAAAACTGGCAGACAGCTCTTCAAGCAATTGGTGAGTACCTTGGTGCTCTGCTTCAGCTGTTTCGTATGTCACCAGCTTTTGTTTTTCACCTAATAAGAGTGCGTATCCTTGAAAATATCAGCACAAATTGAGGAGAATTTCGATATTCTTGCACGAGGTGCCACTGCGAGAACTTGAAAATAATGATATCTCGCATGTACACTCCACTGCTGAATACAGTAAGCATTGCTTGATAGCTGAGTGCCTCTGAAGTATGAGAAAATAGCCAGGTTGCTGCACAACGTGTGGAACAGCCCTGTCTAGCACTTTGTCTTCAGGAAGTGGAGGATGAGGTAGTAATTTCTTAAAGAATTTCTAGAAAATAGCACAAACCACACGACCAGGAAGAAATAGCTGATGCAACACACTGACTCGAATGATACCATGTGCATGAAGGACCTTATGGAGTTGCCTGCTATGTTGCACGAGAAGAAGGTCACGCAGGATGGGTGTCAGACTAGCTGATGCAGGTGCCTTCTTTCTGTCCCTAGTACTCACTGCAGAACTCAATGAACAAGCAGCAAAGGTTACAGCTGAGCATGGCCATAGTCTTGCGCTTCCCTCCGCAAGCAAGCTGGAAGCACAGTCCTTCGATACCTTAATGCTTTTGCTCACAACATACATTGTTGCAGCACGCGGCGAGGAAAGGTACACATCCTTGATTTTAGTGCCGGTGCACTCACAGGCCCCAGTAACAGATCATTGAGGTATCCTGTCATATCAACAGGCATCTCATGAGGAATGAATTCTCAGGCTTCAGAACTTAGTGCTCTTTGCAGAAAATGTCCCAAAGTTTGTTGCCACATGGACCTTTTCGAAATAATGGCCCAGAAAGGCGAGCCTTCCTTATGTAATTTGTGAAAAAATACCTAAGACGTGGGTATTTCTGCTTCTTCATGGGTGCTGAAATGTTTGTGAGGGAGTTTTTTTGCTGATATAGAACGGTTTTGCAAAAAGACAAAAAAAGAGACTGTGAGGCTGTGCGAAGCAGCAGGAATAAAGAACATTTCACAGGTGATGAAGAAGCAGAAAGACTCATGTTTTAGCCCTTTTTGGCACCAGACACATGAGGACACTGCATCTTTTTGGGTGATTTCGATAAGGTCCACATGGCAACGGCATTTGGTTAGATTCCTGCAAAGAGCCCATTCTGAAAGCATGAGGATGCGCTCCTTGTAAGGCGTACTGCACACGTATTGGAATACCTCAATGGGCAGTGACCGTTATTTTTGATTGGATTTTCATTCGAAATCGGAGATCTGTACATTTTCTTGCCCGTGCTGAGATAATTGAAGCTGTGAGCGAGCAAAAGATTTGGGGAAGTGCACTTGCACATTGCTTGTGGGCAAGTTTTCGGCCATACTAAGACGTTTGCCATGGTTCCTTGCTCACTAAGGTTTGCAGTGAGTACTATGGACAGCAAGAAGATATCTGCACTGAATTGTTTTTGGCACCCATCCTGAGCTACCTTCTTTTCGGCAGCTCAGGGCATTCATGCACACTGTGTTGTCCAGGTAAGCGCATTGTGTGTTTTTTCCTGCTCCTGTGGATTTTACTTTTTCCTGTAAAGAAAAAATGAATTTGGTCAATGAAACGTAATGGTTTGGTTCTCATTAAATATTTTTGCAAGAACCTACAACAGCCAGTAGGTTAATAGTGAATAGTTTGATTGTGTTTGCTAAGTGAGGTCTTTCTTATGCTTTTCAGATGAATCTGACAGCAATATGCAGAAGTACAATGTATGCAATTTGTCATGAAAATAAAACGTATGTGCCTTTACTCACCCAAACACTCTTCTTTCATTCTAAGCCACATTCTTTGTATGTACGCAATGCACAACATGCATAAAGGAAGAGCTTGTGTGTAATAGTACTTCATTTCTTCTGCAGCTGGACTGCTACTGTACATGATTGAACGTGAGTCAAGACACGTTGATCAGTCACACAAATTAAGAATCTGGATGCGTTTGACAGCTTATATTCAACTTAACACTCCACGCCATCATTCTGGCCGCACCATGCATCAGCAGTGTCAGTATGACTTCAGAGGGCTTGCCAATATGGTCGTTTTACTTTAAAGTTTTGTTCAAGCCATTGGCGACAAGCCGCATCACTTGAGTACACAGAAAAGGGCCCAAGAAAGGTTAAACGTAAGAATACATAAACAATTTTTATACGGTTGGCTTACGTACGAGTACACAGTTTACGTACGAGTACACAGAGAAGGGTCCGAAAGAGGTTAAACGTAGGAAGACGTAAACCATTTTTTACGGTTGGTGTACGCACTAAACTCTGCGTAATATCCGCGATTAAGAGCACTGAATCCTTCTTAAGGACTGGCCGTGTTTCTTAAAGTGTCCGTTTATGAATTGCGGAAAGTGCTCGGCAACGCATTGACTCCAGGTTTCTACGGAAACTTGAGCAAATTTTTTTACAGTGCTGCAGTGCCAAGAGCGTTGCTGTTGCTGACGCGCTGCGCGAGGCGTTCCGAATGCAGCACGTGTCTCGTGCGCCTACCCAATCAGCATCCTGTTCTTCTCCTGTTGTTGCTGTGTTGTTGTTGTGACTGAGAGAAGCATGAAAAGGAAATTGCACGGACCTGCCTACTGGCTCGAGCAAAGCCACCACCGCTGTCAAGTGCAGATAGAGGGGAGAGAAAAGCTGATAGGAAAGAGAAAAAGGAAAGAAAATACACGCGTCGCAGCAACAACTGCGGACGCTGCTGAAAACAGATAAGCGGCCGAAGCCACGCTCGCCGAAGCGCGGACAGATATCTACAAATGCGGTAGTCAGTCTCTGTGGACGCTGTGATAAATTGTTGTTGTTGCGATTGAAGGAAGGATGAAAAGGAAAGTGCACGGGCCTGCCCACTGGCTCGAGCTGAGCCACAATGACTGCCACGTGCAGATGGAGGAGGGTTGAAAGATGTGACAGGAGCGCCACGGCGGCCGCTGTTCCAAGTGGATGATACAGAAAAAATTCAGGGGGCACTTTGGCTCTCTAAATTGCTGCAAGGCGAAAGCCTATCCTTTCGCACTATTTGGCATTGATGTCTTTATTTTATTTTTTCTATCGTAGATTTGGTCTTCTTTAAATTTTATTTATTTGAATTTTCATTATTTAACTTTTTATTTTTTATTTTACTTTTCATTTCCTCACTATTCTTTAAATTTTTATTTACTTCGATTTCTCATTTTTTTCTTTTATTTTTTTTAATTTCTTTATTTCTGTGGGAGACCTCATTTCTTCGAATAAGCGCCGCTAATCTCCCCTAGTGGAGATCAGTGATCCGCGCACTCTGACGTCATAACCCTTTCGACAAACCGTAAAGCGTGACACATCGGCTCACAAGCTTCGGGTGACAACCTTCTGTTGACAAAGATGAGGAACTGAAGGCTTTAAAAGGCGTCTGGCTGCGCCGAAGCAACGGCGCTGGTTGTAACTGGACCAGATATGCACTTTCCTTTCTTCGTTTTAAGCATGAAATGCTTTTAGCTCCCGTTGTCGGCAGTGTGGTGACGTCACGCCGAGACCGAAAACCACTCATCCGGGCTCTGAAACGAGAACATCCGGGCACCGTACGAGACTTAACGAGATTTAACGAGACTCTCTAAGCCCTCCTACGCGACCGGCATGCAAGCGCTGGTTGGTCTCCAAATGAGTCACAAAAAATAACTGCTGCCAGTGCCTTCTCAATGTTTATCAAGATATCAGTCGCGCTGTGCGTTGATAATGCAGGGAATTATAATTTCCGATTTCTAATAACTCGTGCAAAAAGCACATAAATGCCACGATACACTTCGTTGTCATACGTGATCTATTAGGGGCTTCGCGCATCGAAGCAAAGCCGCGCAGGCGCACAGGGGCCCGGGGGAGAAGCGCTGCGTTCAAAGGGCAAGGCATCGCGCCGTACGGGTGGTGGCGTTCCTCCCTTCCTTTACGGTGCGGTTCGGGTGTCCACCGAGATGGCAGAGAATTACTGCGTCATTTCCTTTCCTAAAAAAACCTTGCTTTCAAATGGCAAGGCATCGCGCTGAACGGGTGGTGGCGTTCCTCCCTTCCTGTACGGTGCGGTTCGGGTGTCCACCGAGATGACATTAGGCCCGTAAGCATTTCATGCTTACTCTACTCTCGGTTACGGGAGAGGCAGAGATTTTTTGTTTGAATGCGAAATGAAGCTGAAAACCGCAATCGCCGCAAAGCCCGAGGTCCCGTAGTGAAGCTTTCGCTTAATTTGTTTAGAGGAAAGAAAATGGAGCAGTCTCCCTCAAATCTTGGTGGACACCTGAACTGCGCCGTAAGGGAAGGGAGGAAGGTGGGAGCGAAAGAGGAAAGAGTGAAAGAGGTGCCGTAGTAGAGGTCTCGAGAATAATTTTGACCACCTGGGGATCTTTAACGTGCACTGACATCATGTTGTTGCGACCGAGAGAAGAATGAAAAGGAAATTGCACGGGCCTGCCAACTGACTCAAGCCGAGCCACCACCGCTGCCACGTGCAGATAGAGGAAAGTTAAAAGATAAGAGGAAAGAGTGATAGAAAAAGAAATGACGCGCGTCGCAACAACCGCGTCCGCCGAAACGGACGCTGGCTGAGAAAAAACGGCTGAGAAAACGCCTCCTCGTCACCACCTCCTTCACATGGGCACCTTTTATTGCGAAAGCAATACTACTCCAGGTGTCGCCTCTTCGCGGTACCGCAGTCTACCTGTGATGGTTGGTGGTCGGTCATGTGACTACTGACGTCATACCAGAGCGAGAGATGGGGCACCAAGTCTGCTCTTCAGCGCGCTGCAGCTAGAGTTCACGGCCGAACGACAGTTGGCGGTCGGTCATGTGACTACTGACGTCATACCAGAGGGAGAGATGGGCCACCAAGTCGGCTCTTCAGCGCAGCAACTAGAACTCAGCGCTTCGCCGTCCGCCAGGCGGCCGAGGCTGAAGACCTCTTCTCCTAGACGGGATCGGATGTCCTCCGGCCGCGGTGCGACAGGCTGCCTCCCTGGATGCCTGCATGCGGACCCGAAGGTGGCTGCCGCGCCATATTCGGCGGAAATAAATATTCTTCCTCCTCCTCCTCCTCGCGGCCGGTCGACCACCTGCGAACGCTTCGCGGTACCGCAGCCTACCCTTCACGGTCTGTGGTCGGTCATGTGACTACTGGCTTCATACCAGAGGGAGAAATGGAGAACCAAGTCGGCTCTTCAGCGCGCCGCAGCTAGAACTTCGCGGCCGGTCGACCACCTGCGAACGGCGGCAAACAATTCACGTCATGCAAGTTGAAAGAGCTTGCAGGACTTGCTACGGTGATGTGTGTTGCAGTGCGCGGTATGACGTTATCCACAGACATCCAGGCGCTGTCGGTTGCAGAGCAAAGTAGCGCCTGCACGCCAGTTCTTCGGTATAGCTATGGAAGACTTCGGACGCTAGTCAAGATTCTTGTGTTGTGTTATTTATTTATTTATCCAATGCTGCAAGCCTTAGTAGGCCCATGCAGGAGGGGCAATACAATGAGATATAAGGCAAAGTAACATGTAGCACACAAACTAAGAGATAAACAAAACAAAGACAACCCATGCATGATTCTACCAAAAAAAATGGGCAAATTGAACACAATGTCTCGGCAGAACTAGTAGGATAGCATACATAAGTCGTTATCAAAAACTGGCAATGCTCTCAATGCATAACAGTGCAATCAAAGGAAGCTGGTTCCACTGATGAAGGCTATGGATATCGAAGATGCTACAAGTTACACCACTTGCTTTGGCAATTACCTAGGCGTAACCACAGCTGAGCCCCAGCAATTTTTTCGTTTCGCCTCCATCGAAACGCGGCCGCCACGGTCGGGTTCGAACCCGGGTATTCCGGCTTAGTAGCCGAGCGCCTAACCCCTGAGCCACCGCGGCGGGTTAAACTTCTAAACAGTTTTATGCGTTTATTCATCATCATCATCATCAGCCTGACTACACCCACTGCAGGGCAAAGGCCTCTCCCATGTCTCTCCAATTAACCCTCTCCTTTGCTAGTTGCCGCCACTGTATCCCCGCAAACGTCTTAATCTCATCCGCCCACCTAACTTTCTGCCGTCCCCTGCTACGTTTGCTTTCTCTTGGAATACACTCCGTTACCCTTAAGGACCAGCGGTTATCTTGCCTAAGCATTACATGCCCTGCCCAAGCCCACTTCTTCCTCTTGATTTTGAACTAGGATGTCATTAACCCGCGTTTGTTCCCTCACTCACTCTGCCCTCTTCCGATCTCTTAACGTTACACCTATCATTTTCCTTTCCATAGCTCGCTGCGTTGTTCTTAACTTAAGCTGAACCCTCTTTGTGAGCCTCCACGTTTCTGCCCCATAGGTGAGTACCGGTACGATACAGCTGTTATATACTTTTCTCTTCAGGGATATTGGTAAGCTACCATTCATGATTTGAGAGAAGCTGCCATACGCGCTCCACCCCATTCTTATTCTTCTAGTTATTTCCCTCTCATGACCCGGATCTCCGGTCACGACCTGCCCTAAGTAGACATATTCTCTTACTACTTTCAGCACCTCGCTACCAATTGCGAACTGCTGTTCCCTTGCAAGGCTATTGAACATTACTTTGGTTTTCTGCATGTTAATTCTTAGCCCCACCATTCTACTCTGCCTGTCTAGCTGATTGATCATGCTTTGCAATTCTTGTCCTGAGTGGCGTAGCAAGGCAATGTCATCAGCGAATCGCAAATTACTCAGGTATTCTCCATTAACTCTTATCCCCAACTCTTCCCATTCCAGTCCCCGGAATACCTCCTGTAAGCAGGCAGTGAAGAGCTTTGGCGAGATCGTTTCTCCCTGCCTGACACCTTTCCGTATTGAAATTTTATTGCTGACTTTATGGAGAACTATAGAGCTGTGCAATCGTTATAAATATCTTCCAATATTTTCACATAGCACTCTTCCACACCCTGATTCCGCAATGCCTGCATGGCAGCTGAAGTTTCCACTGAGTCGAATGCGTTCTCGTAATCAGTGAAGGCTATATATAGGGGTTGGTTATATTCTGCGCATTTCTCTATCACCTGATTGATAGTGTGAATGTGGTCTATTGTCGAGTATCCTTTACGAAAGCCTGCCTGATCATTTGGTTGACTAAAGTCCAAGGTTGTCCTGACTCTATTAGCGATTACCTTAGTAAATACCTTGTAGGCAACAGACAATAAGCTGATCGGTCTGTAATTCTTCAAGTCCTTGACGTCTCCTTTCTTATGAATTAAGATAATGTTAGCGTTCTTCCAAGCTTCTGGTACTCTCGAGGTCACAAGGCATTGTGTATACAGGGTGGCTAGTTTTTGTAGCACAATCTCTCCTCCGTCCTTCAGCAAATCTGCTGTTACCTGATCCCCACCAGCTGCTTTCCCTCTCTGCATTCCTCCTAAGGCTTTCTTTACTTCCTCCTTCGTTACTGGCGGGATGTGCCATTGCTGTGCTCGACTGCCTCCCTCAGTAACTTGATGATTACATTTGCTACTGTATAGATTTGTGTAAACCACTTCGGCTAATTCAACTATCTTATCCATATTGCTGATGACATTGCCCTGTTTGTCTTTTAGCGCATACATCTGGTTTTTATTATGGAGGCGAAACTTTAAAGGTGCGCGTATGCTGTTCGATGCTAGCGCGTGTTGAAGATCACCAGGTGGCTGAAGAGGGACAGCTCAGAAGGCCATTTATGCACCTCTCCTTTCCTCTGCTTTATCTGGAGGTAAAATGAAGGTGAAATCTCCAGACACGGCAACCTTGGCTTTACCTAGCATCGTGAAGATTAACCTTCAATTAGGAAAAGTGCCAAATGAAGGTGAAATATCCACACACGGTGACTTTAATTTTACCTAGCGTAGTGAAGCTTACGCTTCAATAAGGATAGGATAAGATAGGATAGGATAAACTTTATTTGCTCTATTTTACAAGTTATTACGGTCGACAGAGGTCGGCGCCGCTATTCCAGGGCACCGCTGAGCTGGGCTGCTCGCTGGGCATGGATGACCAGTTCTCTCTGGAGAACCGGGTTGCCGCTGGAGAGAAAACTCTCCCACTTTTCCGCACTCGGATTTTGTATTCTGTGGAAAGCCTGGTTTCTTTTGCATTCCCATGTGATATGACATAGGGTGGGTTTGGCCCCACACCATGGGCATATGTCCCTGTACTGATCCGGGTACATTTTGCATAGTATATGTAAGTTCGCAAAGGTTCCCGTTCGCAGTTGCCGCCAGTATACTGCTTCTTGTTGATTTAAAAGGTTTTGTGGGGGAGGATACTTTACCCTCATTCCTGTGTAATAATTCAATATCTCTGAATACACCGGGACTACCCGGGAGAACTCCTCATGGGCCGCGTGTTGAAGCCCTCGGTTCGTGTGCTCGCGAGCTACTTCATCGGCCCTCTGGTTGCCCTCGATTCCAGTGTGTCCCGGTATCCAGGAAATGGTGTGTCGGACTGGTTCTTTGGTAAAGTCTGCGCGAAGGAGAATGCGAAGTGCTTTCCGACTGATTCTGCCGTTCATATAGTTACGGCATGCCTCTTTGGAGTCTGTGAGTATTACTAGGGGTCTGTTTGCGCGATATCCCTCCACGGCCGCTATAGCAACAGCCATTTCTTCTCCTTCGGTTATCGTGCAATCCCATGCCGATGCGCAAGTGATTTCCTTATAGTGCTGTTAAGCACAAGGGATCTGCAGATTCCCTCCCAGAAACGCGCCAACTATTGGTTTTGGTTTTATGAAGTTTAACATCCCAAAGTGACTCAGGCTGTGAGGGACCCCACAGTGAAGGGCTCTAGAAATTTCGACCATCTGGGGTTCTTTACCGTGCACTGACATCACACAGTACACGGGCCTCTTAGAATTTCAGCTCTATCGAAATTCGACCTCCGTAGCCCGGATGGAGCCCGTGCAATGCGGGTCAGCTGACGAGCGCCATAACCACTGAGCCACCGCGGCGGCTATGTAGGGAAAAGAACAAAGGAGATGCCCTGTTTGACGGCTCCGGAAAAGGTTTATGGTTTTTAAGGCGAAAGCTTTAATGGCTCGTGGTTGCGGTGTCCGTCCATGCTCGAGGTGTCAGTCCGTGGTCTCGGCGTCCGTTCATGCTCGCGGTGTCCGTTCATGCTGGCGGTGTCCGTCCTTGCACTTAATCGTGCCAAATTCAGTTTCGAGGAGGGCTACGGCCGCTTATCTGATTTTTCAGCCAGCGTCCGCTTCAGCGGACGCGGTTGTTGCGACGCGCCTCTTTTTTTGTCCGCCGCGGTGGCTCAGTGGTTATGGTGCTCGGCTGCTGACCCGAAAGACGCGGGTTCGATCCCGGCCGCGGCGGTTGAATTTCTTTGGGGGAGAAATTCTAGAGGCCCGTGTACTGTGCAATGTCAGTGCACGTTAAAAAACCCCAGTTGGTCGAAATTTCCGGAGCCCTCCACTAGGGCGTCTCTCATAGCCTTAGTCGCTTTGGGACGTTAAACCCCTTAAACCAAACCAAACTTTTCGGTCTTGACGTCATATGTTTCTATTTGTTCGCGAGAAAAGCGTATACGAAAAAATTCCTGGGGCTTAGCTTTGGTTAAGCCTAGGTAATTGGGAAAGCAATATCCCCTTGGCTACGCTATGTGTTTCGCTTATGGGTGGTGCACATTGCTAATGTCCGTGTGTACCCACGAAATGAAAGGCCATATTTAGTCGTTTCCAAACATAAGCGCAGTGTCACTGATGTGTTTAAGATGTTAAGCTTCGCCTCCAAGAGTGGAACGCGACAGCGTCTTGCAACGCTGCCAACGAGTCCACAGAACGCCATTGCCCATTCGGCTGTACGCCTTGCTCGACGGTAAATTGGATTTTGAGGGAAGGAAATGTATCTCTCTCGCATATCTAGGTGGACACCCGAACATCGCCTAAGGGAAGGGAGAAAGGTGGGAGTGAACGACGACGCTATATAGACGCGCCTTGGTTCGGTTGCAGGTGGTCGACCGGCCACGAAGTTCTAGCTGCGGCGCGCTGAAGAGCCGACTTGGTGCCCCATCTCTCGTTCTTGTATGACGTCAGTAGTCACATGACCGACCACCGACTGTGAAGGGTAGGCTCCGGTACCGCGAAGAGGCGACACCTGGCGTAGTATTGCTTTCGCAATAAAAAACAACGCAGCCATAGAGAGCCGTACAGTCGATTTTTACTGCGAAGAAAAATAGTAGAAAGTTCACAACAGGGCGCCAACTTAAGGACACCGAAGAGATGTGTATACAATTATCGTTTTCGAGGGAGGCGCAGTTCTAGCGGCGCGTGTACTGTGCCCGATGTCAGTGCCCGTCAAAGACCCCCAGGGCGTAGAAATTTCCGGATCCCTTCACTACGGCATCTCTCATAGCATGAGTCGCTTTGGGACATTCAAACCCCACAAACAAACAATTAGCGTTTTGAATAAAAAAACTTATTTTGTTGCTCTTTTTGGGTACGTTGACACTTGCAACGAATGAGGGCGCGTATTTATTGGCTTGCAAACTCTATAACAAATCTACTCGCCATTCGATCCACACTCTGGACGTCCCAAGCGAAAGGGTCTAGTTTCCACTGTATTGAAATGAATGGTGGTGTAGCGTAGCCTCCGGGATCCACGACTCAAACGGTGGCACCGCATGCATGTTTACTTGCGAATTCAGCCGGTTGTGGCGACACCTTTGGTTTCAGCCCAACAGCACTGCCTAACACAGTCCGGGCAAAAAGTCTTGTGTGAAGCTAAACCTTGAGGGTGACGTTACTTACCGCGGTTCCAGCCAAGAATCTTATGTGACTTCACCTCGAGCGTCGCCTTGGCCAACCTGGACAATTTTAATGAATATTCGGCGACTGGGTTTCGAATCCGTGGCGGCGCGAACAGATCAGCTTCGCTGGCCACGGCACGAGAGCACTACGCTATCGCCGCAGCCAATCACGCCTCGTGCTAGACTAAATACAAGATAAACTCAAAGCAAAACCATGAGTCAAACAGGCTAAACACGTGCTTTCGCAAATTTACTTCGTTTAACGCAGTTAAAACCCTACCACTTCTTTCGGTCTTTTCTAGCTTATAGAACCTCCTTTTTTCGCTAAGGTCCATAGTCTCATGATTAGAATGCGGTAGTCTTCTGATACAGGCCAGCTTGATAATGTTCACAGTGTCCCTCTAACCTCTCGCTGACGGAGCAAAACACCGTACCAAAGAGGTGCGCAGTGCAGGCTTCGGATGATTTCCGCACATAGACTTCAGAAAACGCTTACGACGGCGACCACGAACAGCCCTCCGCAGCCACAAACATTAGCAATCCAAGCCCCGTCGCAAACAGGCAACGAGGATCTCACTAAATTTAAGGCAGAAATCCAGCAAATGATGCAGCAGATGATGCAGCAGATGATGCAGCAGATGATGCAGCAAGTGCAACTACAAGTCACAGAACTCTGGAGTAGCATCCGCAAGCAAAAATTCGCCAATAACATTAGAGAAAAGGCCTACCACCACCCCGCGCTGGCAGCCCTCGCCAACTCGGCCACAAACAACACTGAAGCTTAAATATGGCCAACAAAACCTTAGGCAACCAAGAAACCATAGACATATGGCAATGGAACTGCAGAGGCTACCGCAAGAAGCAGGGCCTCCTCCAACAACACATTCGTACACAACAAGCACCGCCCGACATCATAGCGCTTCAAGAGACGGGCACTACGACAACACTCGGCAGGATATACGTGCTACGAGACTCAAGAGAAAGGAAGAACGGCAACCCTAGTCAGTAAGGCGCTCATCGCCATAAACCATGACAAGATTGCCGACACCGACGTAGAACACGTGATACTAGAAATTATACCAAAGAAGAAAAGAAAGAGGGGCAGCATCTTCATTGTGAACGCATACAGTCCTCCAAAACAGAGGAAAGCAAAATTTGACGAACTTTTCCATGGCGCACGCAAACTAGCAAAAAACAACACGCTAATCATACTAGGAGACTTCAATGCCATGGACAAAAGCTGGGGATACCAAACAGCTAACCCAAAAGGTAAAGCACTAGCAGCGGCAGCAGAAAACACACACTGCAACCTCCTCACAGACTCAGACACTCCAACCAGAATTGGAAACAGCGTCAGTACCGACACCTGTCCCGACCTCACATTCATACGCGGAGCGGAACAGGCAGTGTGGGAGAACCTGTTAGAAAATCTGGGCAGTGACCATTACATACTTAAAACGCAAGTAACCTCAGACAGACTAAAGCGCCAGCTGGGATCGGCAAAAATTACGGATTGGAGCGCTTTTCGAGAGGCATGCGACGGGAATCTCGCCGCGAACGGGATCCAATCGATAGAAGAGTGGGGAAACATGCTGAAAGAAAAACAGCGCAAGTACACTAAAGAAATCGCGCGAACGACGCAGACACCCGAGGTGGACGCCAGGCTGCTCAAGCTATGGGAAGCTAGACGCGGGCTCACCAAGAGGTGAAAGAAACAAAAGTACAACAGAAAACTAAAACTTAAGATCGCAGAAGTCACAGCGAAATCAGAGGAGTACGCGGCGCAATTGGCAAGGCAAAACTGTCAACAATTCAGTGACTCCCTCAACGGAACTTTGAGCACATCGAGGACGTGGCATATACTCAAGGCTCTCATAGATCCAACAAAAACCAAGGCAGAAAACAACAAAGCCATCTACCGGTTAATCCACCAGTTCGAGGGACCAGATTCAGCACTCCTGGAAAAAGTACGCGTTAAGTGCTTCGGGGACACACACCCAGCAGCTTACGCAGAGCGCTATCGGGGAAGTGAAAACGACACCCTGGACAGACCCATCAGGCGAGAAGAGGTATACGCAGCGATTCGAAGCACAACCAGAAACACGGCCGCGGGTGCAGACAAGATCAATAACGCACTAATCCGCAACCTCAGTGATGAGCTAGTCGCAGAATTAACCGACTTTCTCAACAAACACTGGGAAGCGGAGACCGTCCCCGAGGAGTGGAAACATGCGGAGGTTGTCATGATTCCTAAACCGGGCAAGAAACTACAAATTGAGAACTTCAGACCGATCTCGCTCACATCGTGCCTAGGAAAACTGTACGAACGAGTGGTGACGCTGAGACTACAACAGTACATGGAGGACAAGGAACTATCCCCACAGCATGTTCGGTTTCAGAGCAAAACTATCCACCCAAGATGTACTACTTCAAATCAAAGAAGAAGTACTTCGGAACGTCCCCAAGAGCGGAGAAAACATAATAATCGCATTGCACATCAAGGGGGCTTTTGACAATGTAAGTCACGAGGCTATCCTTACGGGCATGAACGACCTGAACTGCGGGAGGAGAATCTACGGCTACGTCAAAGCCTTCCTCTCAAACAGAACGGCAACGATTGGCCTGGGGGAGCTCAGATCAGACAAATTCCTTACTCCAAATAAAGGAACACCTCAAGGATCGGTCATCTCCCCTACGCTTTTCAACATAGCCATGATTGGCTTCGCAAAACAGTTAGAAGCAATCGACGGCATACACCATGCCATGTATGCCGACGACATCACCATCTGGGTCAACACAGGCTCGCTCGGAGAGAAAGAAGAGAAATTACAAAAGGCAGCCACCTGCGTAGAGAACTACGTCGGAGCAAGAGGGCTAGCATGCTCCACCGAGAAATCAGAGCTCCTAAGAGTTTGGAGAGGAAAACAAAATCGCACAGTCCCCGCTAGCGACGACTTAAAGTTGAACATCTACCTCGAGGGGAAATCGATACCGGAAAAAACACTCATCAGAATCTTGGGGATGTGGATACAGTCAAACCAACGCTCACTCACACCCTCGCCCTACTCAAAGCATCCACTCTACAAGTGGCCCGCATGATCACGCACATCTCACACAGACGTCATGGCATGCGAGAGGAGGACACACTCAAGTTGGTCAGAAACTTGGTAGTCAGCCGAGTGACATACAGCCTCCCCTACTACAATCCCATCAAGAGTGAGGTACAACAGGCGGACGTGATTCTACGCAAAGCCTACAAAACCGCACTCCACCTTCCTCATAGCACTTTAACTGAAAAGCTCCTAGCCCTAGGACTACACAACACTGTCGATGAATTGAGAGAGGCACAACTAGTCTCCCAACTGCGCAGACTACAACAGAGCCCATCTGGCAGGGAGCTCCTAAAGAAACCGGGCCGCGCCGATCAAATTCAAGAGATACAGAGGACAGAAACAATCCCGGACGAATATCGAAACACACTAAAGTAACGCCAATACCCCGGAACATGGATCCTAACCTACACAAAGCACGCAGAGAGGCAAGGGCTGAATACCTACAAAAGACATTAGCACCGCAAGAAACGACGGTATACGTGGACGCAGCCACATACACCAGAACAGCGCGGCAGCACAACAGCAATGCGGTAACAACGGTGATTGACTCGACCCTACGCGAGATCACCAGCGCATCACTACAAGACTGTACGATAGTCGAGGCTGAGGAAGCGGCCGTCGCTCTAGCGGCAGCGGAGGGCTATCGATCTAAACGGTCTCTAAAAATCCTTACAGACTCACAAACAGCATGCCGCAACTACCTATGCGGAGAACAGGGCAGAGAGCGCTCCGCATACTCCGCTCTGGGGGCCACATACCACAACGACAAACAAACGAAGAACCAATCAGGCATACGATAGTATGGACGCCGGGACACGCGGGAGTGACAGGGAACAAAGAGGCCGACAGGATAGCTCGAGGGCACACTTATTACCGAGCATCTAACGTAGGCGACCTCGAGGGGAACGAACCTGTACCCCAAGATTATTCGGCGATTCTAAATTATTACAAGGGCTGCAGAAAGCGGTATCCACCACCGGACAACTCCCTTAACAGAGAGGACTCTGTCGCGTGGAGGCAGCTACAGACGGGCTCCTACCCGAACCTACAAGTACTCAACAAAATGTATCCAACACAATACAATGACAAATGCCCTTGGTGCCAAGAACCCCCCACGCTGTACCACATAACGTGGGCATGCCAGAGAATAAGCGTGGTACCAGTGATAACAAACCCGAGTGCGGAACAATGGGAGGGAGTGGTCTCCAGCGATCGCCGGGTCGACCAAGAAGGTCTGATTCGGCGAGCAAAACTGGCAGCATCATCCAGCGGAGCCCTGGACTAAGGGCAACCGACCTTTGAGCAAGATGGACGAAGCCATCTCAAAACCGCCGAATACAACCGATTCTAGAGCTAATAAAGTTTTCACTCACTCACTCACTCACGGAAAAGTTTGATTGTGAAAATGATTTCCTGCTTTTCTGGCAAATATGCTTTTCATCAATGGGATAGTGAACAGGAATTGTATTGAAATGTAGTCATTTGTATCGTATTCCGAAAACCATAACGCAAAAGTTAACTGCGAACATATTGGTTTGATTGCTGTTTAATACAAAACAGGCTGCAGTCCAGAAACGTTAGTACCTTTACCTGTTGAGTCATGGGCAAAACCGGATGCCTTCTCCCTGACAGCAAACGGTTTGCTTCGCCTCGTTAGTCATACACTGGTATTCTTCTAGGGGATGCTGCACGTATGACCCCTCTCGCTTTAATGATTGGTATTAGTTAACTGATTTGCCCTGCAGCACAGGAATATTTTTTTTCATGAAGCCATTCTCTATAAACTTCTCTCTATAATTATTCATTGAAAAGTGTCCGTAATTGGTAGTAGCCTTTCTGCTAGCCAGGTGCAGTAGTTAGCATGCTCACATGACCAACAATACTATCGGTGTCATGCCTATAGGACATCGCATTGCAACGTTGCATATCTTGTTCCCTTCGAGCGACACGCCACATGGAGTGCTCGCTGCCGACTCCAGTGAACGAAAATAAGATTTATCTTTGCTTTAAAGACACTCGAATAAACATGACGCGTACGACGACTCGAATTCGAAATATTGCCTCGGCACTTTGAGTTAAATGGACAAACGAGGAAGGTACACAAAGCCCAAGCGGTAGCACCTCAGCCTGTTCCCGAAGCGAGCGCTTCCTCTACCTCCTCCTGAACACGTCCAGACAGCACACTGATGCTGGCACACGTGACAATGTCAGAGCGGTGAATGAACAGCTACCTACTCCTGAACACGTCCAGAGAGCAAACTAATGCTGGCACACTTGACAATGTCAGAAAGGTGAATGAACAGCTACCTCCTCCTGAACACGTCCAGAGAGCAAACTAATGGTGGCACACGTGGCAATGTCAGATCGATGAATGAACAGCTACCTCCTCCTGAACACGTCCAGAGAGCAAACTAATGCTGGCACACGTGACAATGTCAGATCGGTGAATGAACAGCTACCTCCTCCTGAACACGTTCAGAGAGCAAACTAATGCTGGCACACGTGACAATGTCAGATCGGTGAATGAACAGCTACCTCCTCCTGAACACGTCCAGAGAGCAAACTAATGCTGGCACAGGTGACAATGGCAGATCGGTGAATGAACAGCCACCGCCCTATTCTCCACCATGATTCAAAGCGGATGGCTGTACGATCCTCCTATTGATCCACTCAATTCGGGTCTCCAGATTATCCCTTCGCAACTCTATTCTAGTATAGTGGGAAAGGATGCTTGCCCAACTGCCAGGGGTTGAGCGCCCGCCATACGACAAACAATAGCATTTGCGTAGTTGTTGACATAGCAACATTAGCACCATACCTTCCTCGATGGCAAGTGTGACGTTACTGCATACCAACTCCGCAGTGTAATATGCGCAGGATTCGCATCTTTCCTACAGAAAAAAATGTTCGTCTGCAATGAGTGTGCCACCTGTGTACCGAGACGCCGGTAGTCATATAGAAGAAAACGACGAGCTGTATTGAAACGCTGTGGTTCCTACTAACTTGTTTGCCATATGCGTTTGCGTGGAGGTGTCTCACGTTAGAAAACGCTAATTTTAAGACATTTCTTTCGCATTTGCTGTTTTCGTTTTGTTTCTGCTGGCCCAGAAAAAGGGCTTCTTTCGCAGGTTGGACTGGCACGTGAGCTCCTGCATAAAGGCAGTTCTACCTTTGACGGACACACGGCACCTGATGCGGACACACGGCACCTACGTCTGCCACAGCATCTTCCCGATTTGCGACGGGCGGTGTTCACAACTCTGACAACTGCGTGTTAGATGCACATGGACGCCATAGAGAATTCTATGAACCGCTGTGAAGACCCGTGAAAGAATTCGTTTATTATGCGAAGCATATTAACGCAGGTTTCGGGCCTTCGCGCGACGCCCGGCGGTGGCCGCCATTGACCTTCAAGTGACCTCCAAGTAGGTCACGGGACATGACGTCACGTGATGACGTCACACCGGCT
Organism: Amblyomma mixtum; assembly: GCF_055824585.1. NCBI lineage: Eukaryota > Metazoa > Arthropoda > Arachnida > Ixodida > Ixodidae > Amblyomma > Amblyomma mixtum. The sequence continues at coordinate 119,729,051 of NC_143019.1, read as the reverse complement.
GCAGATGGGGCCTCATATCGCGCCGTCGGTCGCCGCCCGGCGGTGGCCACCATTGACCTTGAAGTGAGATCACATGATGTGACGTCACGTGATGACGTCACACCGGCTGCAGATGGGGCCTCATACAACACCCTCTCAGTGTTGCCTCATATCGCGCCGTCGGACGTCGCCCGGCGGAGGCCTCCACGCTTCGGTTCGCGCCGTCGCGCGCGACGTGGCGGCGGCGCCACCATTGCTGCATCACGTGATATGTTACGTCACGCCAGGGATGAGGCGGCGCGCGCCCCCCGTCGCGTCAGTCTCTGTGCCCGCAATCGCGCCAGCGTCTTTGCGCCGGGCGTGTATGCGGTCAATATGCCTCCAAACGCTAAGGACATGCTTCGTATCCACTGGGCTTAACCTTGATAAGCCTCCAATTTTTTTTTATGTGTGACAGCCTTAAAAAGTTCTCTACTCTAAGAGCACTTGCTGCTGGGCTAGTTGGGTTTGGTTCATAATAAATAGTTTTTAGGCGTAAAAAACAGACAAGACACATAGGTAAGTGACAGGACGAAGCGCCATTTTTTTTGCTAATTCTTTTTACGTGACCCCACGAAGAAAGCACATGGCGGAAAAACACACTTACTTCAACGAGGACCAAGCCGTTCTTGTTGCGAAAGGCGACTGTCCTTGCACGAAAGGTGTTGGCGACCACACATGTGACAAAGTCATCAGTGAAACGCGGACATGACACACTAAAGGAAGGGCCCACAGTACTAGAAATATAGTCTAAGAGCACTTGCACTTCGTCCTGTGACCTATCTATGTGTCTTGTCTGTTTTTTGCGCCTGAAAACTATTTACTGATGAGTCATCTCACTCACAGGGTCAAAGGGAAATGACTGATTCCTGTAAGTGCAGCAGCAGCACGAAAAAGTAGCCCCCCTCATGAAATTTACTCACCTGAGCGACACATACAATCTGCATAACCCTTGTGCAGAACATTGCCCTGCAAACAAAAAGACACCCCACTGCAGCTGCTAGAATCCAGAGTAAGCGTTTGTGCAGAAGTGATGCAGAATTTACCAACAAAGCTAGTCGTAATGACCACTCAACAAGAAAACCATCGGCTACTGTCTAATTTCAGTTTTTAGTAAATGGTGTGCACTTTTTCATTTTCAAACTACTTGATTTCTTTTCAGGAACCTTGTACAGAGCATGTAAGGCATGAATAGCCTAGCCACCATTAAAACCAGTCCAGAGACCCTTTGATCATCCCTTCGAGATGTGTGGGTAAGGTAGTAGTACTTTAGCTTGGCAGGCAAGCATTATTTGCTAGCAAGTATAATCTCTGGGTGCAATCTGCAAGGCACCCTCTAGTGAAGGTTCTAGTGAAGGTTAAATGTAGGCCTTTTGTTAGTATTTTGCAGTATCTTGGTCCAGCATGCCAGCATGATGCGCTGTGGCCTTTTTTATTTGAAAACAGAAATGAATACAAGCAAACTATGTACAATGGTACTGGACCCATAGCCAAAGCTAGTGTCGGGTCCAACACAATGATAAATTGCAAAATGCAGCAGGTGGAGAGAACACTTCTCGTATAAATAACTTCAAAATATTAAAATCACCACATACATAGCTAATATATACATTTGTTATCATGCATACATTCTTTGTACGGAATAACCTAAAATATTAACAATTTTACAGTCATTTGGGTACAGAATTTAAAGCTCAACCGGCGGAAACTACAGATTCAGCAAAAATATTTTAAGAGATTTTGAAAAATTAATTTTTAATTTAACATCATTAGAGATGTGATTCCATATTTGTGCACAGCTGAATTCAATCAACCTTTTCCTGTAGGTATTGTGGCATATTAGCGGGTAAAATGATTTCCACTTGCAGCTCTGTATCCCTTTTAGAAGTTATAAAGATACTGTGATGAAACGGGTCATTGAATTGCAGTATTTTATGAATTGTCTGTGCTGTTTTTAACGAGTAGATGTACAATCTGTAAAGATAAAATATGTGCCGGCTGAAATAGTGGCCTGCTGGGCCAAATGTAGTTTGAGTATGTGATAATTTGTAGCGCCCGGCGACGCTATAACGCGCTGGCATTGAGATCGGCGTTCCCACGCTAGAGGAAAATAAAGATGGACAGCGCGTGCTGGGCGCGCACGCCCGGCACGGCCAGTTCGGAACTTGAAGCCTTCCACGCTCGTCGTCTCTCTCTGGTGCTCCGCTGCGACCCCGCAAATCCTCAACAGTGGTGACCCGGCGAACCGTGCCTTCTACCCAGCGGCGTCCTAGCATGGCGTACTGGCAGCACCCAAATTTCGACCGCAGCTCCCGGCGTTCCGGCCTGCAGGCGTCGGCGGGTGGTTCGCCCAACTGGAGGCTGCGATGTACCTGAACGGCATCACCATCCAGCCGTTTAAACACGCAGTCCTTTGCGACATCCTCCCGCCCGACCTCCTGCTTCGGCTCACCTACTCTGCCTTCGGCTGCCGGCCATACGATGAGCTGCGTGCGGCCGTCTTGGCGGACTTCGGCGCCTACTACGTTCCGCCGCCGCTCTACGACGCAGCGGACCCGTTTTCGCCGCCGCCAGCCTCTGGCCCTGCACCGGCCTCGCTCGCGCCCACGCAGCCTTCATCAGAACCCGGCCCGCCTCAGCAGCCCCTCGCCGCCACTCCAGTCCAGCGCCTCCGGCCCGGCTTCTTTAGCCCCGACCGCACCAGACGCTACCGCATTGCTTCCGGCAGCACATCCTGCGACCCCGGTTTCGCTAGAAGCACTGTGCGATGTCCGCAGTCATTCCCTCAGCAGCTCGTTGAGGTTCCTGGCCCACCGCGGTTTGCCACGTCAGCGAACTCAGCGACAGATGCGCCTCGCGCCACCCTGTTCAGTTCCTCCGGCCATACCGCCTCCACTAAGGACGATACAGCATCTACGGCACAGCCCGGTGAGCAACTTCTCTTATCTGCAATGGTGCCGCCCTCAGTCGAGCTCTTCCTCGACGAGTGCCCCACTCCGCCAACGCCTGTACCCTACTGCGTAGCATCGCTGCCAGCCGAACGCTCACCTGCCGCCTCATCGCTCATTCCCCTAAAGTCGTCAGTCATTGAACTGAGCGATCGTGCTACAGGCGAATTGAGTTTGCCGCCACCGCAGCATATGCCACATACCAGCCCCACTACCTCGGCGGCCACACCGCCTGCCCAAGAGGCCCCACCCCAAGCCCTCATTACGGTCAAACGCTTCTCGCAGTCTGACCCTGGCAGCTCGACACTGCCGCAGCAAGCGTCTGCTTTGGTGCCTGACTTGAACCACCTTCGGCACCGAATGGTCGAGCTACCCACACCGAGTAGTGAGGCAGTTGTCCATCCAAAAGCTGTGTCTCTCTGTCAGCCAGCCGTCTGACGTAGCAATCTCAGCTATAGGGCTGCAGCCACCCACAGTCGACCATGCCCACCCGCGAAACTGCACTGGCCAGTCGCTCCGGACTGTCACTCCCGCTTTGCCCAAGCACCTGGAATTGAGCCCAGCAACTTCCTCCCGCATCGTCCCAGCTGTCACCGTTGTGTCGACGGTCACACCACAGCTGCTGTCAGTCCATGGAGCCGTTTCATCCGCTCCTGTGCTTGTGATCATGTACTCGGCGCGTCAGATTCCCATCGGCATCATCTGCAACGTTCCGACACTGATGACACTTGTGCCAGCGGGCAGCACTACAGTCGGTGAAAACCCAATCATGGCCTCCCCTGCCCCCATGTCTATTGTCAGCTCGGCACCCTGCATCATTCGCCCATTGCGCAGCAGCCAGGCTCGTCCACCTGAGCCCGCGCACTTCACCCGACAGCTCTTCCCGGCCCCTGACATGAACTTACTGGACCCTCATACTGTCCTTTCTTTTACCGAGCGCACATCTCGACGTTCCGTCTAGGCGGGGGGCCCTGTAGCGCCCGGCGACGCTATAACGCGCTGGCGCTGAGATCGGCGTTCCCGCGCTAGAGGAAAATAAAGATGGACAGCGCGTGCTGGGCGCGCACGCCCGGCACGGGCAGTTCGGAACTTGAAGCCTCCCACGCTGGTCGTCTCTCTCTGGTGCTCAGCTGCGACCCCGAAAATCCTCAACAAATTCTTAGAGCCCTCTTTTGTAATCTTACTACGGGTTCAAGATATGTTGGGCACGTGTTGCCCCAAGATTCTATGCAGTAACTTAACTGTGTATAAAAGCCAAATATAGTATACGGAGAAAAGAGAATTCAAAACATTCTCCCGCTTTCAGGAGAATATGGCATCCAAACGCAAGTTTTTAACAAACTTGTTTTGTGTGATTTATCCAGTGCATATAAGAATCAAAATGCACCCCTAGGTATTTAAAACATGTACCATGTTGTAGCGCTTGTCTGCGTCGTTTACTTTCCGTCCCGTGTGTTCCCTGTGCGCTATTTTTTACATCATGAACGTTATCCAAGTTGCCCAACTTTCCGCTTTGCCATGTTGTAAGGGCCGATTATTTACATGCACTATTTACATGCATTGTAGTTTAAACTTTTTCCCCTGGAGCTAAGCACTGTGTATTTTGTTTTCTGAATATTAACAGTAAGCTGGTTGGTAGTAAACCACTTTAGGACTCTGACAAGTTCTTCGTTTATTTTCCTGTTTAGTTCTTCAATTCATTCTCCTATAAATACCCATGCCGTGTCATCAACATACATTAATGCTTGAGGATATTTTAAGGTTGACGGAGAGTCATTCACATACAGCGAAAAAGAGATCGGCACTCCAGTCAGCTTTTAATAAAAACAGCGCAAGGACACAGGACGAGAACAGAGAGTAGACACACACGGCGCTGACTTGCAACTACGTTTATTGGAAAAACACGCTGCTTTTCATGGCAGGGCGTCAGGAAAGCGCGCGCATGCGCTTTGTCAAAAATACACTTATCGGGTAATAAAATGTCTCCTAAAGGCTCTTAAATGTCTCCTAAAGCTGCCCCCACTTTGCCTACCTAATAAGGTAGGCAAAGTGGTGGCAGCTGTTCAAAGGAAGAGAGATGGAATGGGAAAGAAAACAGGGTGTAAAATTAACCATGCAAACAGGTTCGTCTCGTGTAAGGTTGCTGTGGTCTACCAGATTCATCTGTCCTGTGGCCGTACTTATATTGGCCAGACAGGTCGCTGCATTAATGTACGGCTTTTGGAGCACCAAAATTGTTTGGGAAAGTGTTCAACAAACTTGGCCAAGCATTGTCTCGAACGTAAGTGCACCCCGTTTTTCGTTGACACCGAAATCTTGTTCATACATAACGATCGTAGCACGAGTTAAGTAGCAGGGGCATTTCATGTCTTGAGAAAAGGAAACAGATTTGTCAGCCAGCCTTCAGTAGCATTGTCCTCTAAGGAAATGAAGTTGCTAAACAGTGGTTAGCACCGATAATCACCCGTGCCTTTAGGAGACATTTTATTACCCGATAAGTGCATTTTTGACAAAGCGCATGCGCGCGCTTTCTTGACGCCCTGCCATGAAAAGCAGCGTGTTTTTCCAGTAAACGTAGTTGCAAGTCAGCGCCGTGTGTGTCTACTCTCTGTTCTCGTCATGTGTCCTTGCGCTGTTTTTATTACAAGATGCTTAAACAAATCGCCCAAACTGCCATTTTACTACACTCCAGTCACCACGGCCTGCGTGTTAGACATCAAGTTATTCATTACAACTTCCTGTTTGCGGTTGGTGAGATAACTGGTGAATAATTCTGCTATTTGCCCTCTAAAACCGTAATTACGAAGTTTATCAAGTAGGATGGTGTGAATAACGGTATCGAACGCATTCTTAATGTCTAAATACACAACTATAGCTATCTTGTTTTAAAATTTCTGTTAGGACCTCTCCGGTGTGAAGCCGTCCTGACTGGCGCTCATTATACTATATTTGCTTACGAATTTCCTGACATGTGAACACAGACATTTTTCAAAAATTGTGTTAATAATACTGAGGACCGAAATTGGCCCGTAATAGGCACCACTTTAGCGACCTCTAGCTTTTCAGGAAATGTTGAGCTCTGAATCAGTGATTAAACAGGTGATAAATGAATCAGTGATAAATGCACGGCTAATAAATCAATATTATCTTGAATTATTTTTACAGGGATTGTGTCGAGTCACTCCTGTGGATTCTCATACAGATGCACTTTCCAAAAATAAACAGAGAGTGTCCATAAAAATGCAGTATTTAAACTGAAATTAAGCTGAAATCTCCTTTACAGTTAAACACGCCTTTCAATCCCAGTTATCTACAACCACACAGTTGGAAGGAATAACTTACGACATCGAAAATGCTGTTTATGTAAAGGGTCAGTAAGGTGCTATCTTTCTAAACCTTTCTAAGATTTGAATTACTTCCTTATCAATACTATAGGGATTTAAAACAACGTAATTATAGAAACTGACTGCCTTTTGAGGAACTGTAAACAATGTGTTCTTATATGCATGAATGATATCCATTTATGAGCTGACCCTGGGGTACCAATCTAACTCTTTGCGGATGACTGCATAGTGTATACAAGACCCAAAATTCCATACAAGTTTCCATACAAGATCAAAAGTTATATGAACGTTAAATGGATATCATCAATTCAAACTTCGTGCATTCATTGGGGAAAAAAACTTAATGTTGTCAGAACAAGCAGTTGTCAGAACAAGCATGAGAAAGTGCCACTGCACAACCTGAGCTGGGAACAACGCATAAATAAAAAAACTTAAAACTAAGGAGGCTCAGGGAAAGTTTCACTTCCTCAGAAGAAGATTTTGCAATGCTTTTCCTGCTTTTCCTGCTGAGGCCAAGCCTAGAATAGACTGATATTTTTCGGAGACCTCACCAGAAATATTTAATAGGTAGGCAAATAAGAACAAAATTTAGAAACTATTCAAACATATCCAACCCACCTAGTCTTACCTTGAGGCATCATCACCACAACCTGCCCACTGCATTGAGAGCAAACTGCGGGCCGTTAATTAATTACTGGCAGACTCATGCTAGCAAGTGCAACGCAAGTCACACAAGAAGCAAAAACTGTTTTTGTTGTTCACAACTGTTACCTGAAAAGAAGGTCTTAACGGGAAAGTTGGTAACAGGCGCGAAAAATGGGACTAAAGCAGAGGTTGCTTTGCCTCTAAGCACCTCCAAAGTAGGCAGGCAGCCTCTTTCGGTGACCTGTAGGTTAGGTTAGGTTAGGTTAGGTTAGGTTAGGTTAGGTTAGGTTAGGTTAGGTTAGGTTAGGTTAGGTTAGGTTAGGTTAGGTTAGGTTAGGTTAGGTTAGGTTAGGTTAGGTTAGGTTAGGTTAGGTTAGGTTAGGTTAGGTTAGGTTAGGTTAGGTTAGGTTAGGTTAGGTTAGGTAGGTTAGGTTAGGTTAGGTTAGGTTAGGTTAGGTTAGGTTAGGTTAGGTTAGGTTAGGTTAGGTTAGGTTAGGTTAGGTTAGGTTAGGTTAGGTTAGGTTAGGTTAGGTT